>NC_056738.1:196464900-196764900 GCF_019279795.1 Protopterus annectens
TTATACTAACTTATTAGTTTAGCACTCTACAAGACTTCTTGTAGCAATTATTGTAGCACACAAAAGTGCTACCAGCAGTAAACGTTCCACAAGGAAACAGCCCCAGTACTTATTATTAATGCCCACCCCTCCAGGCATGTCTAAAGGTCAGTTCCCTGTGCTTTCTCCTATTAACCTGGTGAACTTGGGCATCCTGAGGTAATGTAGCAACTGCCTCATGTACACTGACAAACCACTCCTCTTACATCCCAACACTCAGACTTGCGAGAGATGCACTTATATATCCAAACTGGAAGCCACGCACTCTCCAGCCAGAATAGCTGGTCAAGAAGAGAAGGTCAACACTTGCACCACACCACATGGAACACATAGCCCTCCAGAACACACACCAGCACTCTCTTCACATAAAAACACAAAGCACACACCCACCTTCACTGAGGCTCTCAATAAAAATCTACCCAAACAGCAGAGACCTCCAAGGCAAAAATGCACTTGACCACCACAACACAACACTAATCATGAAACACATAACTCTCCTAAACAGTGTGCCACTCAACCAAAGCCCCTAAGGCAAAACAGCATGCCCAACACACTAGTCATAGATGACTCGATAGTGAGACACACTGATATCCCATTCACTAGGTTGAATAAGGAGAAAGTAACAGTCAGCTGTCTGTCAGGCGCCAGGATCCGCCACATAACACACGCACTCAGGTCCGTCAATAACAGGTACAAATATGACTCTGTCTTTGTACATGTGGGTGTGAATGACGTAAGACATACCTCCTTGGACTACATGAAAAGAGACATGGAGGAGCTCTCGGATTATGTAGCCCAGGCGGGTATGAACCTAGCCCTCAGCAGCATCCTGCCATCACCCAGAATAATATTCTAGTACAAGCAGACAATGATTGATTTCAACAGTTGGCTAAGTTTATGGTGTCATTCTAAGGAGATCCAGTATCTGTCTGCCTGGGATGACATAATTGACAGACCTCGATGCTTTGCAAGAGGTGGCCTGCATCTGTCACCCCTGGGCTTCTGGATACTGGTCAAGGCTCTTTCCCCCCTTATAGTGCCTTTTTTAGGTGGTGTTCCAAAGACCAAAGTACCACCCTAACAGCTACAAACAAATGCAATCTGAGGGTCATGCTGCTCAATGCTAGAAGTCTAAATCTCAAAATGCGATCACTCGAAACACTCCTTAAAATGGAGAAGATAGACATTTGTACTGTAACAGAGACCTGGTTCAAGGCAGCAGAAAGCACCCCAACACTACCAGGCTGTAACGCATTCCACACCTTTCGGCCCCAGAACTTGGACTGAAGCTCCAAAGGCAGTGTTGTTTCCATATTCATAAAGGATGCACACACCTCCAGACTGGTAGCCCAACATAACGCATTTGAGATACTTCAGGTGCAGCTAACACTGAGTATGACAGAGATTCAGGTTGTACCCTGTTATAGGTCCACAACTATAACACTCACAGTCCATGTTCCTAAGCACCCTGGAGAATATTAGGATCCAGCCTAACAATCTCATACTGGGCAACTTCAACTACCCCTCCATTAAGTTGGAAAACTACTCATGTACCAATACACTTGCCCAACACTTTCTGTAATTCATTAATTCCAATGCCCTGGACCAGCTTGTTCTTACCCCCACTAGAGGTAGCAACATCCTTGACCTGGTCATTAGTAACATGGGCGACCATTGCTCTACACCAGTAGTCAACTCCTCCCTGCCCTGGTTAGATCCGACCACAAACTAATCACCTTGGAAATCCACCCCCACCCCCCACACAAAGGTAACCACCATGAAAAACTTCTCCAAAGCTAACTTTGGGCTCCTAAAAACAGAGGTGGCTAACTTCACAGTACCCATGCAAATTGAAAATAGTTGCATGACCACCGAATCATACACCAATGCACTGTACAAACATGTACACAAATGCAAGGATCTCACCATTCCCAATAGAACCAAGATGCTCCCCTCAAAAAACTTTCTTTTGACCACCACATTGCCACTGTGGTCAGAAAATCCTTCTATGTGGCACATCTCATTACTACGGGTTTTGCTTCCAGGAAGAAAGAGGTCATTGTCTCCCTGTACTCTTCCCTCATTAGGCCAATCATTGAGTACAATGCCCCATTTGGCATGTACCTCACTAGACACCTGCAACAAGTGGAGAGGCTGCAAAAGTACCTCACACAGAGGATCCTAGGCCTTAAACACTTGTCCTATATGGACAGACTCAAAAAAATCCAAATATTCTCTGTCTCATATCGCCTACTTAGAGGCAATCTCTGCATGACTTACACAGCCATGTCTGACCCATCTCTGTTAGAAGTGCTACATCTAAAGAAATCCCAGTCCCTCTGCACCACATGCTTTACAGATCTCAACTTCATTACCACAATGAACAGAAAGTACAGTTTTGTACCTACCATAAATGTAGATGTCCGATAGGTATGCATCTGCAGTCATCACATATGGGTTGTCCTGCCTCAGGCAGCCCTTCGGTCGGCCAGATTCCAAAGTCTGGGTCCGGCGTCGGCTGATGTCGCACTTTCCCCGACGTCAGAGTGCCTGGGGTATAAAAGTATCAGCCGACACCATCTTCCTCAGTTTTTCTTGCCCCAGATGCCAGGTGCCCTCTAAGGAAGGCTAAATTTGGAGAGATGCATTTAAAAATCCAAACATGCACAATAATATAAAAACAAATACACCATAATAGATCACCCCAGATAGCTATAAGAGGGGTAAGTACCCAAGAAATACCACAGAGGGGAAGGAGGGAGGGTAAACCTGACTGCAGATGCATACCTATCGGACATCTACATTTATGGTAGGTACAAAACTGTACTATGTCCTTCAAGGATGCATCTGCAGTCATCACATATGGATAGAATACCATAGCCAATCTGGGGGTGGAGGAACTATGTAAAGGATGGTGTAGCTAAAATGCCCTGCAGGACTGCCGTAGCAAAACCTGCTCTGGATCTGGAATATAAAGGTAAATTGTAATGCTTGGCAAATGTATGCACGGAGCTCCATGTAGCAGCTTCTAAAATGTCCTTGGTGGCCACCCCTCTTAAGAAGGCTGTGGAGGTGGCTGTGGCTCTCGTGGAATGAGGTCTAACGTTAGCTGGCACAGTTTTTCCATGAAAGGAGTAAGAAAAACGAATGCAATTCCCAATCCATTTTGAAATTGTCTGTTGGGAAATTGCTTTTCCTTGTGTACCAGCAGCATATGCTACCAACAGCTGGTCAGTTTTTCTGTAACCTTTAGTTCTGTCCAAGTAGTAACGCAACTGTCTGTGTATGTCCAGGGTGTGCAGAAGTTTCTCCCCTTTGTTTTGTGGATTTGGAAAGAAGCTAGGCAAGTGAATAGCTTGATTTAATGAAACCCTGGATACCACCTTTGGCATAAATGTAGGATTGGTTCTCAATGAAACTCTGTCCTGATGAAAAATAAGAAATGGCTGTACTGCCATAAGGGCCTGTAACTCAGATACTCTTCTTGCTGAGGTTATGGCCAGAAGGAAAGCAGTCTTCCAAGACAGGAACTGTAGTTCTGCAGATGCTGCTGGTTCAAAGGGAGGCAGTGTTAGTTTTTCCAACATGAAGTTAAGGTCCCAAGTAGGTAGAGGTGGTTTCCTTGGAGGATTGATGTTTTTGATTCCTCTTAGAAACTGTCTTAGGAGAGGATGAGAGAAGACAGGTGGATCAGTATTGTACTCTGCTGAAATTGCTGAAGCATGAATTTTAATGGAAGAGTAAGACAGACCATTGTGGAACATTTCTGCCAAGTATTCCAGGATATGTGCCATGTTCATCACTGTTGCATCTAGGCCCTTTGTGGTGTTCCAAATGTGAAATCTTTTCCATTTTGCTAAATATGCCTTTCTTGTGGAAGGCCGGCGAGCTTCCATAATAATATCTTTCACTCTCTGGGATAGCTTGTCCTGAGGAGGAGTCAAGGTATTTTCCAGGCTGTTAGTTGCAAGGTTTTCAGGTTGGAATGCAGAGTTTTGTAATTGTGCTGTGTCAGTAGAAATGGCCATAGAGGAAGAGGCCATGGTTTTGTGCATGACAGGCTCTTTAACAGTGGGTACCAGTGCTGTCTTGGCCAGTCCGGAGCTATCAGAATCACTTTTGGCTGCTCTGTCCTAATCTTCAGTAAAACCTTGGTCATTAATGGGAGAGGTGGAAATGCATACACTGTTAGAGTTCTCCAGCTGAAAGAGAGAGCGTCCACTTTCCATGCTTGTGGGTGGTATGTCCTTGAGCAGAATTTCTTCAGTTGATGATTGTGGGGGGAGGCAAAAAGATCTAAGTCCGGCCTCCCCCATGATTGTGTTATCTGTAGAAAGATGTCTGGGTGCAGCATCCATTCGTGTGCATCCATGATATTTCTGCTTAAGCTGTCCGCCAGTATATTGTCTTTCCCTGGCACAAACTGGGATTGTAGCTGTATATTGAGTTTCAAGGAAAGTTCCCATAGATTCATTGCCAGCCTGCAAAGAGGATAGGAATGGGTGCCTCCTTGCTTGTTTATGTACCACATAACCGTGGTGTTGTCTGTCCTTATTAGCAGATGGCCATGATGCAGAAAGGGTTTGAAGGCTTCGACTGCATGTATCACTGCCAACATTTCCTTTTGGTTTATGTGCATGCATAGCTCTTTTTGCGACCATAGACCTTGAATGCATCTGCCCTCCATGTGCACACCCCATCCGTGGTCTGAAGCGTCTGTTGTAATGGTTTGGCTGGCTATTGGTTTGCTGAAAGGCAGACCCCTGTTTGACTGGCTTGCTTGAGCTCATCACAGAAATTCCTTTTGAAGGCATGGAATGAGTGGTATAAAAGTTTCCAGGCTGTGACTGTGCTGAGTCCATAAACTCCTTAGGTACCATTGTAGTTTTTTCATATGTAGCCTTGCTTGCGGAACCAGAAGGATGCAAGAAGCCATGTAACCCAGGGCCTGCAGGATTTTCCTTGCAGTCAGCTGGGTTTGTCTTGTCAGATTTTTGAAGTAATCTGGTAGTTGATTTTGTTTTTCTTCTGTGAGGAAGGCCATTTGGGTGGTTGTATCTAGATCTGCACCCAGAAAGGTTATTCTTTGGGATGGAATAAGTCTTGATTTGTGAAAGTTGACTGTATATCCCAAGGCCTGAAGTAGGTGGATGGCATAATTCAAGTGTTTTACCAAAGTTTGTTGGCTGTCCGCTTGTATAAGGCAGTCGTCCAGATATGGGTATATTTGAATCCCCTGAAGTCTGCAGTGTGCAATTACTGATGCCAGGCATTTCGAGAATACTCTGGGTGCAGTAGATAAGCCAAAGGGCAATGCTGAGAATTGATAATGCTCTGACCCTGCAAGAAATCTGAGGTGTCTTCTGCAACTTTGTCTGATAGGGACATGCAGGTATGCCTCCTTGAGGTCTAGAGTTACCAGCCAAGACCCCTTGCCCAGCATGGGAAGGAGCTGCTGTAGAGTCAGCATTTTGAACTTTGGCACAATGAGATAAGTATTCAGTGCGGACAAATCGAGAATAGGCCTCCATTGTTTTTCTTTTCTTGGAACAAGGAATAGTCTGGAATAAAATCCTTGGCCTTGTTCTGAGAGAGGAACCTTTTCTATAGCTTTCATTTGCATTAAGCTGGAAATTTGTTTCAAAGTCTCTGCCCTTTGATTCGGAGGCAGGTCTGGCATGCCCTTTCTTTTTGGTAATGTGTGGAAATTAAACCTGTATCCTTTGTCTGTTATTTGTACTGTCCATTTGTCCCTTGTAATACTGTGCCAATTTTCTGAGAATAAAGAAAGCTTTCCGCCCAAAGGTGCTTCCAATTGAGCCCTGGTTGGCGGTGTCAAAGTAAAGTCATTGAGCCTGCCCTTGTGCAGCAGTTGAAGGCCCTGCATTACCTCTCTGGTTGGGAGGCTGCCATTGACGTCCTCTGTAGCAGCCTCTAGCTTGCCCTCTACCTCTGGCACGCCTGTTCTTGCCTCTCTGAAACCTCTCTGTGTCTGGAAAGGACCAATTCTTGGAAGGCCAATTCCTGCTTAATCTTGGTGGTTGTACTTGTAGAAAATCTTTGACTGTTTGTACGGATTTTGCCTTTTCCTCAAATTTCTTTAGGACCTCCTGAGCCATGGAGCCAAATAACTTTTGCTTTTCCAGAGGAGCATCCAGCAGCTTTGCTTTAACGTGGTCTGGCAGAGATTGTTCCTTCAGCCAAGCATGCCTACGTATGACTGCACCAGTCATAGCTGATCTACATGAAGCTTCCAATGCATCATAACCACATTGCAAGAAATGGTTGCTAACCTGTTGTGAGTTATGTACCAGATCCTGAAGTGACTTGCTGTCTAGGGGGTCAGGAGAAGACAGTTTTTTATGCAATTCATCTAACAAATACTCTTGGTACTGTATCATATGAAATTGACAATTTAATGCCCTCATAGAAAGAGTAGCAGAAGTATACACTTTTTTACCCCATCTCTCTAAAGCTCTGGACTCCCTTTCAGAGGGGAGAGGATTTTTAGCAGTGGCAGCTGCAACCCCTTTAGGGCCCTGGGAAATAGTTTCTGGATCAGCAGAGTGGGCCTTGTAAAGGTAAAGATGTGAGTCCAGGACCCTGTAGTACCTATCGGGTTTGGCAGGAGCCGGAGGGAGAGAAACTTGTGCTAGAGTCAGAGTACACATCATCAATGACATTCAAAACAGGAGGAATAGCTAAAGGCCTATGCTGAGGCAAATGTAAAAAGGTCCTTAATCTTTTCCTGGAATCAGAGAATTCCTGGCCCTGCCATTGGAAATGCTCTCTCATGGTGTGTAGCGACTCCCCAAAGGAAAACTCTTCAGGAGGGGAGGCCGAGGGAATAGATTCCTCTGCATCAGAATCCTCGTAGGCCGAAAAAGCCTCCTCCTGGTGGTCCGAGAGAGTAGAGCCATCAGAGGCCTCATCTGAGGAGTGGGGATCAGAGGGCTCAACCCTGGGCCTTTTGTCTGGAGGAGGTTGAGAGCCCCTGTCCAGATGAGGTTGAGAGCCCCTAATTAAGGAGATAAGATCCTCTGCTAAGCTTAGAATCTGTGAACCAGTAGAGGGTCCCTGAGGGATAAGCTTGGGAGGCAAAGCTTTTGAGAGTTTAGCAGCTTTAGCCTTGGAGAATGCCTTAATGGACATGGATGCAGGAGGCCTGGCTGCACCACGTGCTGGTGTAGATTTGTCTAAAGGAATGGTGTTGGAAGGTTCCAGGACACCAGTTTCTGTTGGAAATTCAATAACAGACTCAGCTGGGGCCTCCGGGACCGAGGTAGTCGGTTGAGCGGTTTCGGTAATTGGAAGTACCAAGGACTCGGTTTCAGCCAAGACCGAGACACTCGTGGTAGGCCTGGCCGTGGTTTCAGCCGAAACCGCGGCCCACGTGTGTCGGTCCTTGTCCTTCCATTTCTTAACTAAATGAGAAGTCGGAGTCTCCGACGGCATCTTATACGAAAAACTAGCCCCAAAAAATTCCTCTGCAAACTCCGCCCGACGTCTAAGAGTGCGTCGGTTGAAGGAAGCACGGGCTGAACAGGCCGAGACATCGTGGTCTGGGCCTAGGCAGGGGAGGCAGTAAGAGTGGAAATCCTTATGAGGTATTTGTTTCCCACAAGTTAAACAATTATTAACTTTATCTGACATCGGCTGAGGCAAGAAAGAGTCCCCAATGGGGTACTTAGCTTTTTGAAGTCTTCGGTAGCTGAATTACAGGAGCTGGCCGACCGGCACTTGCGAACTGCTTCTGCTTCAGGCACCACGTGGCAAGAAAGACTGAGGAAGATGGCATCGGCTGATGCTTTTATACCCCAGGTGTTCTGACGTCGGGGAAAGTGCGACATCAGCCGATGCCGGACCCAGACTTTGGAATCCGGCCGACCGAAGGGCTGCCTGAGGCAGGACAACCCATATGTGATGACTGCAGATGCATCCTTGAAGGACATCATGCTGGAGTGACAGATTCATAACCCAGAGACTGCCCATACTATGGAATAGACTTCCCATACATGTTAAGCAGAGCACTCACTGGCCCTTTTCAAGAGAAATCATGATGAGTGGATGGGAAATAGAATATTCACCCCAGGGATCACTCCAGTGGCTCTACTCAACAGAGGCACTAGGAACTAAGGTCAGGTGGCATGATGCCAGAGTTGTAAAGGCTCCAGGGCCATTATTCTAGTACACACCTATGAACCTATATGTATGAATGGCAGTGGGTTGCCATTGTGGATGCTGCACTGGACTGTATATGAGGTTTCTAGACTGTGGGCAGGCTTTGCTAATGAACGTATTGTGATTTGTTACACTATACTATAACCAAAAGATGTCCTGACAATTGTTGCAACATGATGGCCAAAGGCAAAGGAATTATCTACTCATGTTTCCTCATCTCATGCCACACTTTCATTTTGAAGTGGGGTATTTTCTATATTATATAACAGGTGAAGTGATTGTTTACCAAATCCAGTGATACTGCAGTTCTTATTTTTAAGTTTTAACCCATTTTTTGAGCTGCTGTTGTTGATATGAGTGAGGTCCATTTGGAACTTCTACGTATTAGAGGATGACTTGAGGATGGCACCAAGTTAGCATTCATCCACAGACATGGTTAGCCAGAGATACCCATCTCTAATTTGAATATATGAAGTAGATGCCAAATAGTAGGGGTACTAGCACAGTGCCTTGAGGAACACCAGTGGTCACCTTCATATTTACTGAGGATGTACTTGCCACAGTCCTGCTTGGTTTTATCCTTGAACCTCTTTGCTATGCACCTAACTTCATAGGGGTGAATTTGTAACTCATTCAGCTTATTTCTTATGTATTGATATCATAATAAATTAAGTTAGGTATGATACAGTCTAAGGCTTTACCGACAAGACCAGCCAGGCTCATGGGTCTGCAGTTTCCTGAGTAAATAGTGGGTCCACCTTGTGAAGTGGTATCACAGCAGCTGGGCATTGTACATCAGGTGCTAAGCTCATGTTGAAAAGCTGTAGGAAAGGGTCCATTAGGGCAGGTTTATCAGACAACTGAATATATTACCAGGTTAGCTTTTGATGCCAGTCTACGTTGATGGAATGTTTTTGTATTCCTGATTGTTTTTTAGTTCCTGTCATATCTTTTTAATATTGATCTAGTTGTTTATTTATTTATTTTTTTGCTATACATTTAAGAAACTTTTTTCCCTTAATGCATTTTGTTAATTTATACAAGTAGAACACCATGTTGGTTTACTTTTAAATTTCCAATTTTGCTTGGCCCTGGTAGGGACTGTCAGGTCAATGCATTTATCTAGGTACACGTTGAGTTTATTTGTGTAACTACTTGTGTCACTGTCTTGGGTATTACAGTTAAAATTGAATTATGTGACTTAATACAATTGTAGAAGATTTGTCTGTACAATTAAAGTCTTTGAATTTTGTGGTTTGCATCTAATGGTTTTGAGATTTTAAAGGAAATGTTACCACTTTGTGATGAGATTTAACTGGAGAAGGGAGTACTGGCAGCAGTTGATATTGATGCTATATTAAGGTCAAAAGTATTTTGTTATCCACTGGGTTCCTTGAAAAATTTGTCTAGTGAGTTTTTGTTTTTGGAATCAGTGAATTTGTGGGAGTAACCTATAGCTGTGGTATAGGTATTCCAGTTTATCGTTGGGTAGATTAAGTGGCTTGTAGTTCCCTCAGTTTATTTGGGAACCTAATATGAATTTCTGGGAACAGAGAGGGGGTCCTGTAACATTCTATGATCTGATAGTTCCTGTTTAGTCTGATTTTCATCTCAATCACTTCAGTTTCTGAGTCAACGAGGATCTGCCTAGAAGTTATGTGGTTCCTACCAAATATGAAGACTCCATTACAGTTACCATTGGTCTGAAAAACATGATAAAAAAGTTTGAAATGGATGGTGTGCTTTCTGTACTTTTTAACCATGTTTCTATTATAACATACACATGTATGCACTCCAGATACATCACAGCCCCAGGATGTTTGATAAGTCTAATGAGGTACATCCCATAGAGCAGTGTTGCACTCAGTAACTGGCCTAATTATATTTGATTGCAAAGGAATGATGACCTCTTTTGATTTGGATAATATCCCCTCTATAATTAGCTGCACTAAATAGAAGAATTTTTTCACTACAGTCATCACATGATGATCAAAGGAAAGGGAGGCTTATCCATCCATGTTCCAAGGTCACTGACAACATTTTAATTTTTGGTGGAATATTGTCTATATCACATGTTGACAGGAGTGCTTGTCTACTATATACAACAATATTGCACCATTCTGACAATTAATTTAAGGATGTTTTCTGTATACAAGGTATTTATAAGGGTGAGCCCATATGTAAAGGTTAAGGTGTTAGAGGGGGACTTAACAATAAATTCTGGTTTAGTGTTATCCAGAAACATAGTTACCCAGAGGTCATGGCCATTAGGCTGGAGATTGGAAAAGTAAATGCCAAAAAGGAGGGACCCCCACAGTGATCCCTGGGGGACATCAATAATTGCCTTCATACTTTCAGTTGAGGCACCTGTGACATGCCCCAAAGGGGTGGTCAGTCATTTGGGCACTTTGCTCTCTTACCATGGAGAGATCTATTTTAAAAGGGTGGTCTGCCTTACAATGCCTGCATTGGGTATAGTGTTGAAAACCTTGGGCAAGTCAAAACAGAATGTGTGAAAAATGACCACTGTCAATTGTTTGCATACCCCCTAGAAGAAATTAACTTTATTCATTAGGCAGGATCCTCCCTTGATAAAGCTCAGCTCTTGTGTGTTGAGTCTAAGTTTTATGATATCATAGTTTATGACAATGGTTTTAATACATTCCATGGCTTTGTAGATGAAGCTTGTCAGACTAAGTCTACAATTTATGGAGTCAGTAATATGGCCACCATTACAGTGTGTCATCACCATTATAGTACACAAAGCTTCAAGGACAAAACCTGTAGGTAGACGTTTGTTAAACAGATTGAGGAGTGTCTATGTGTGGGCATGCTTGGCACTATTTATTAAGTAGCTATATTATCAGGTCCCATGAAGGAAGTATTTCTTGGTCACAGATAACACTTTTAGTGTGTGTTTCTTTGTGATAATACAAACAATAAGTTATTCAGTGATTTTTTGGAGTTTGATTAGAAAAAGCAGGGGTACAACAAGCACTGAATTTGCTTACAAGTCTGTTGGCAATGTTCACTGGTTCAGAATGGGGATTGCTATTTTGAACGTGTTTAGAGAAATGTAGGCATTGTGCCTTACTGTGTTAATGTAGCTAAATAAGTGTTTATAAATTGCCTTTAGGCTCTGCATTTTGAATCTGTAGTTTAGTGTTTTCTCTGCAGAGTTTGTGCATCTGCCTAACAACTATGTGAGTTTTCTCTGTGTACTCTAGTTTTCATCTACATTCCAAAGATATGCATTAAGTGGATTGGTGACTCGAAATTGCCTGCAGGTGTGTGATATGGCAGAAATGTCTGCAGTGTACTTCTGTTCCCTAACTTAGCTGTCAAACGTTGTATATGGTGCCACATGTTTATGGAAATGGAATCAGCAACACTGGTTAGATAGACAGACAGACAGACAGACAAGATAGATAGATAGATAGATAGATAGATAGATAGATAGATAGATAGATAGATAGTTTCTGCTGGCAGTCAGACATGTCCCCAGTAATGAATGGGTGCATTATTGCAATAATGAGGTAGATTGCTGTTAAAACTGGGTAGAGAAGTGTGGTCTGGACGTAACTGACACGACCTGTGATGATGCACGTGGAATCAATAGCTTTAACCACTTATGGGATATCCAAACTCTCCTGATATGAAGGACAACATATGTGCCTGTGTAATGCTACCAGCTGTAGTGTTCTGAGCCTCTTTCCTTTCCTAGTCTGATAATGGACACACATGCATATAGTTCAGATTTAGTTGAAATTTCTCTAAAAGGTATTATGCTTTATAGAACAAAATGAAAGACATGTTATTAAGGGATCCGGTCCTGAAATTGTCACAAGACTAGTTTGAATAAATACAGAGTGATATTGTCATGTGAAGTTAGGGTGTAATTCAGACCTGAATGACCTGTTTAAATTAATTGTAATTGGACGACATATATGTGTGTGTGTGTGTGTGTGTGTGTGTGTGTGTGTGTGTGTGTGTGTGTGTGTGTGTGTGTCTGTGTGTGTGTGTGTGTTTTTCTCAGTGTGTACATGGTGTAGGATGCACCATAGCCATGCATTCAGGCCTATGCATGACATATGACCTGTGTAAGCAGTTGTTGGTATATTGCAAGGCCCATGATATCCTAACATGGTCAGTACAAATACATCAAGTATGTCATTTAGGGTCAGTTAATAGTGTTTTACCTATGTGTTATGCATCTGTGCTTCAGTCCATCTTGTGATAGTCCTCCCTTTGTGAGTACATGCTCCCGTGTACCACATCAAAGGATACTGCATTCACAGCTTGGTGACTGAATTCCTTCTCTGGAACATCTAATGATGATACCCCTCCTCTGAGGGATTATGTCACTGGACAGACCCGGACTGTTCTCTTTCTCCTGTGGTAGCCATGCCCATCCTCTCTACACCATTCCAACAGATCTCATGCAGCTAACTGAATTCAGATTACTTTGACCATAATCATAACGTTATCCCTCTATGTCAATAAAACTGTCATCTTTGAAACCATATCTTACACTGTTTTTTGTGGCAGTAGCCTTAGCAGTCGTTGACCCTCACCACCATTATAGTAAATGTAATTCTTCAAAGCACAACACTGTACTTACAACAGCACTACCAGAATGTTGTGCCATGTATCACCAGTGAGTTGCCTAAGATACCTATTACAGCTGTCCATCTTCCTCTGATGTTTATACTGAAAATTCTCTAGGGAGTATGTTGAGGCATTTCATATAAAAATATACAACTGTCGGGCCTGAACCTGACATCCATTTCAGTAAGTCCACACATGGTCAGCCATAACATGGCAGGGATCATCAGATTAATCAGTCACAAACAGTATCAATTCACCATAAAGACAAGGCACATTTACTGATCTATAATATGTTCTGGTTTGCCTTTCCTGGCGAGTTGGACATGTCTGTGACCACCTTGTTAGCAAGCACCTAATGCTATGGTACAGCAGGCCTCTTACAGCAGAAATGGGGCACTGGGATCTACTAGTTTAGTATAAGATACCAAAAACATTAGAAAGTTAAATCTTCGGACTACTAAAAGCCATTCATTGTCTACTCTAGTCAGACTCTTTTTGATCACGCATACAATAAAAATGGATGTAGGGCAATTCCGTGTAAGGTTTTTTTTTTTTTTTTTTTTTTTTTTTTGATGCTTTGGAAGAAAGAAAAATAGAAACTCCATTCACTAAAGTTTGCTAGCAAAATATAAAATAGCTGTTTTACGTGGAGAGGCCACCCCAAAACCACCCCTTCAGAAGTCTGTTCCCCCCAACATCCCTCTACTTACTATAATGAGGTCTGAGATCACTGCATTTGGAGTGAAAGTGGATAATCATGAACTCTGTATAGCCTGGGGCAGTTTTGATTAAATATTTTGCAGAGTTCTCTTTCAGCTAAAGAACCCACTCTACTGCAGAAGCATTGAAGGCAGTATGAGTCACAATAAAGCATCTATTTTTGTGACTTTCTGCCCTTTATTTGTTTTGGTCTGTTCATCTATGATGGATGTAGTCCTGCTCCATGTTTTTTGCACTCATTTCCTTGCATTAGTTTCCTGTGTATGTGTCTGTCAAATGTGGTCTAAACATGTTCATCAAAAGATTACTACTACTTCTCGAGAGACTAGAAACAAGATAAGCTCAATAATGAGATGTAGGGCTAAAATCTGCTTGGAATTATTTCACCATCACCCAAGCTCATCTTATATTTTTTTTACAACCCTGTAGACCATTAGACTTTAGAAAGATGGCACCTAGAACTATATTTGTATGAAGGCAAGCATCTTGGACTAATGGATAGAATTTCAATGCCTTCAGGGATGGGCCTAGCATTCTCAATACTACCATCAACTTGTGCTGTACTTCACAGCACCAGCTGTCTGAAACACGAGTCTGTTTGGCCATATCCATATGTCTTTGTGGTATAAGGACTTCAAACCCCACCTTTATGGTTGGCAAATCTGACTTTATAAACTAGCATAGGAGAAGTTAATGGGTGACATCATGTATTTCTTAATTAAGTTTCATTCTTATTTATGTAACTAGGCTAATCTCCTGAGATTGGAAACCTGTTATAAAGGGCATCCAAGATAATAAGGAAATTAATTTGCATGCTCAAGAGATACACAAGATGCGAGTCAACATGAATTAGCTTCAAAACCAGCTTTCTGTAAATTCACAGTTCAGTAATTAGTTCACTCCGAAGACAACACAGAAAACTTCTCACCATAGACTCTGTCTCTAGCTCATCAAAAACTGAAAGATACCATCTTTTATTGTGTAGCCATAAAGTAATTTAATTTTAGCTATTTTTTCTGAAGTTAACCTCCTTTATTCCAGTTTCCTCTATTAAGATATATACATTTAAACAGTTACAATAATGCATGTACATTTCTGTTCTATTTCAGTAGGGCACACTGTGGTTACAGTTCAAACAGCACTTTGCAAAAACATTTTCCTCACACACTTCTGTACCAGCAGTTTGATATACACATGACATACAGTTCTAATGCATTTGTAACATGAGCATTTTATTTAAATCATGTTGATATTCACAAATGACATAAATTATTTACAAAATTCCAGATAACTATGCTAGCAGTATCCCCCCTTTGTCACACTTCCTCCCCCCTCAAAGACTCAAGATAGTTTTTCAAGTGACCCTTGAGAAATGTTGCTTGAGAGGGATGAGCCTATCTGGGAATATATTACTCCATACCGTCTTTAGATCCCATCTCCCTTGGCATTTCTGATCCCATTACAGTGCTGCACTGTCATATTATATGCCTACAACCCTAGGCTCCACCATAGTAATTTGGGATTTTGCTGGCCAGCTCCCTGTAGCCATAGATCCCCCTCAGATTTCTCCTGTCTCCTACTGCAAATACTTAAGACCAGGGTCTTCCTATCATGGTAAGGTTTTATCATGTTAACATGGTACAGTCTGTGCACCTGCTTCCGGCCTAGCAGTTCTAGCAAGTAGTTAACATCCCTGACCTTCCTTACCCCTTTGAAGGGTCTCTCCCAAGCTGCCTGCATCTTGTTGTGTCTGACAGGAATGAGAACCATGACCTGCTGCCTCACAGCATACTTTCTAGTTTGAGCATTCCTGTCATACCAAACCTTTTTCTGCTGTTGGGCTTCTGCCAGGCTCTCCTCGGCCAAGCCCAGGAGTTCCCTGAGCCTTATTCTGGGATTTAGGACATATGCCATAACAGACTCCATGTGGAATTCACACACCCTCTCACTCATCACAAATTAAATCTAGACATCCACCTACCCTATGCCTATACAGCAACTCAAAGGGTGAAAAACCTGTGGATTCCTGGGGCACCTATCTGTAAGCAAACAACAGATATGGGAAATATTTGTCCCACTCCCTCTTGAACTGGTCAGCAAATTCCCATAGCATGGTCTTTAGTGTAGAGTTTAACCTCTCCACAAGACCATTAGTCTGGGATGGTAGGGGTGGTCTTTAGGTGCTTCACCCCACAGTGTTTCTGCAGTCAAGCCAGTAGATCTGACATGAAACTGGCACCTCTGTCAGTTAATATTTCTTTTGGGAAACCTACCCTGCTAAAAATCTCTAACAAAGCATTTGCCACCTTTTCTGCCTCACTGGAGGGCAGAGCGATCACCTCATGGTATCTGGTAGCATAATCTACTACTGCCACTAGGATATACTTCTTTCCTGTGGAACATGGGTCCCACGATATCCATAGCTACCCTGTGAAATGGCTTCTCAGTTACAGGCAAAAGCATCAAAGGGGCTTTCCCCTTGTCCCCTGCCTTGTCTACCTATTGGCATTGCTCACAGGTCCTGCAGTACCCTGTTATATCCCTGGAAATCCCAGGCCAATAAAAGTTCTGCATAATATGTCTCTTGGTATGCTTTATGCCCATATGACCTGCAAAGGGAATGTCATGAGCTATGGCTAGAAGTGTCAGACAGTAGGCTCTGGGCACTACCAACTGCTGTATTCTTTCACCCTCTAGCCTCCCTCAGGGGTCCACTCTATATATAGTAACCCTTTATCCCAGTATAGAGATTCCCCTTTTCCTTGATAATTAGGTGCCTCCTTGGCTACCTCCCTCAAGCCTTGTAATGTAGGATCTGAGAGATGAGCCTGTTTTAACGCTCTCTTTGTAACCCTTCCCAGCTCCCCTTCCACAGGAAGTCTAGTATCCTCTGACAGTGGTACCTCACTGTCAACCTGGGTACTACTACTCACCTCTGCCCTTGCAGTCACTCTGTCCAAGGGAACATCAGTACCCACAATCAGCTCTGGCTCACCTTCAGTCTCACTGCTACAGGGTAGCTCCCTCCCTGAAGTAGCCATCTCACCAGTCCTGGCTTCAAGTGTGTGGTCTGTCTGGGTCACCCAAGGGTACCAGACCCACATGCTTGTCTCCAAGCCTGACTGTGTCTTAACTGCATGCACAAGGTACTGCATTATCAAAATCATTCCCTATTAGGACATCTGCAGGGATATCCTCAACCACACCTACTTGATGGCTTCCTTTTCTACCCTCCCAGTCAAGGTGAACCCTAGTGAAAGGTATTTGGAATGGGGTCCCTCCTAAAGCTCTGACTGGAGTTGACTGCCCAAGCGAGTAGTGTTCTTCTTTAACCATTGCAAGTCTCACAATGGTTAGGTCAGATGCTGTGTCACTTTTAGCAGTGGCCTGATTCCCATCTACTAAGACAGGATATAACAGTTTGTGGTAGTTTGGTACCCTTGTTGTCTCCAGACAACTTACTGATGGCATTCTGTCAGTCCCACTTACTGGCTCTCCCACCTTTTGTTCCCCACCTTGCCTCTGTGGACATCTATATGCTACATGGCCCCACTGGTTGCATTTAAAACATTTAACCCTTGATCCTGACCGTATACCTGAACTTGTAGCTTCCTCTTCTACTGGTGGACTCTGTTGGGGTGATTTAGGCTGCCCACCATGGGTTATGTTAGACCCATTAGCAGCACTGGATATCCCTTTCCTGTGCAGCGATGCCCTGCTTGCTAGGTATAGGTCTCCCTTTTTCCCCAACTCATCTGTGGTATTACATTCCCTATCTGCCAACCAGATTCTCATGTCCTCAGGCAAAATGTTAAGGGCTTTTTCCTTCACCAAAAGGTCTTCCAGCCCTCCAAAAGTGGTGACCTGACACCCACTCACCCACCTATAAAAATAAGTGCTTAGTTCGGCAATATATTCACACACACTTTCATCTGCCTTGCACATATGCTCACAAAACTATTTCCTATTAGCTTAAAACACTCTAATAAACAATTTTAACAGTATTATAATATAAGCATTCAGTATCAGACAATTTAGAAACAGTAGTTACACCTTTACCATGGAGTAAGGGGGTCAGGAACTATACCCAGAGGCCTTGGTCAACATTATACTGTTTACAAATCCTTTCAAACATATGGATAAATCTACCAAAATTATTAGTCTCTGTAAATTGTGAAGAAATTTACTGACCTTTATTGCTTCTGGGGTTCGGTTATTCCCTTCCCCATTACCTCCATGACCCTGGCGAAGAGTCAGCATCTCCTTTTCATGTTGCCTCTGCCTCTCATTTCCTTCAGCTTCCAGATGTCTCAGTCTCTCTGTTGCTTCTAATTCCATTTGTTTCTCCTGCCACGGTTTCTCAATTTCTTCAGCCTCCAAATGACACATTCTCTCTGCTGATTCTATTTCCAAATGTTTGGCCTCAAGTTCAAGTCTGTTTAACTTCAGATGGATTTTTAAGTCCTCTGAGGCAAAGTTGAACTTTTCTGAGAGTTGTACATCCCCAAGGCCAGTCTTGTTGTTGTCCTGGTTGCTGGTCTGTGATGCAGCTGTGACTAAGACTGCAATCATGTCTGCTTCAGACAGGTTGGCATGCACCAGTCCTTGGGCTTAGCACATCTCAGCCAACTGGCTCCTTGTCAGCTTGCCATACTCCTCTGCTGACATCCTTGCCTGCTCTCCCTGACTAAGCTAACACAAAATAAATAAAACTCTTGTGATATGACTGCTTGAGAGTACAAACACCTTCTTTAGTGACCTCTGTTTACAGGCTACAGGAGTTCAATTTCCACACCACTGAATCCCAATATGTGATGTGGTGATACCACCACTACCAGCCAATAAATCCAATGACCTACCACTGGATCAGTAATCAAGAGCCTCAATCCTCACCACTGGCACCAGTGGGGGATGTTCACCTAGAGGATGACAGGTACACACACAGTATTTCCAGATGTAGCTCTCTGCCTCAAGTGCAATTTTCCTTAAGAGCACACAGAGACCACAGTCAGTCTGGGGCTGCTTTCTCCCACTTTCTCCAGATTCCCAATAAGACTCTCCACTGGTATACAACTATAGAGTTGAGATCTCAGCTGAGTGGCCAAGCCAAAACCTTCAGCACCCTCTTTGTCCAACCAGTGCTTCGTATCCCTGCCCAAGTAGCTGACACACATACTCTTTGAGGTTTGATTTTTACACACACACACACACACACACACACACACACACACACACACACACACACACACACGTGGGAAAGGCTGGCACAGGTTTACTAGCTATGCCCCCTTTTGTCCAGACTATAAGGTAGTTATCACTACCACCAGCCAACTCCTTTTCAGCTACTTTAAGGCCCTTAACAAAGGGTGTCCAATCTTAGTGTGTAATATCAATATTAATACAAATGGTAGTTTGACCAAGAGCAAGGCTATTAGGAGTGGCCCATGCAGTGTCACCAATTAAATATGCAAGTCCTCTTAAAACTTGAATATCTCTAGACAGATCAGCCACAATGAAAGGTATGAATATATTTAATAATAAATAATAAAAGAACAAGACAATACTAAATATATATTCACAGTGACATCAGAGTTCAAAATCACAGAAAATATTTAAAACAACATTGCAGGACAATCTCAAATAAATAAAGAAAAATATCTAAGCTAAGCTTTGCTATATTCCTGACTATATCTAAGAGAATTATACTTTTCCCTAGTAACTTACCTAATCAGAACAAGGTAGATGTGTGGTGCATGGATCTTGTTCTTGTCCGTGCCAAGACCGAATACAGAATGCACTGTCTCTCTCAGAGACTTTTTAAATTAATATCTCAAATATTACTGATGGGATAGCTTGCAGAATTATATCATTCCTTGTCATCTAACTGTATCACAGGTGAAATTCCCACTGCTGGAATCTGGCAGTATTTAGCATCTACCTGTGAAAATGCATAGACCTCAGATCTTTACCAAATGCTGGAAGTCATAAAACAATTGCATTCCTTCACATTTCAAAACTAGTAATTGGTTCACTCTGAAAACAATACAGAAATCTTTTCAGCATAGACTCTGTCTCTCTAGCTCATTTAAAACTGAAAGATACCTTCTTTTATTATGTATCCATAAAGTAATTTAATTACAACAATTTTTCTGAAGTTGACCTCCTGTATTCCAGTTTCCACTGTTAAAATATATACATTTAAACAGTTACAATAGTGCATGTAAATTTCTGTTCTGTTCCAGTAGGGCACACTGTGGTTACAGTTCAAACAAGTCTTTGCAAAAACATTTTCAACACACTTCTTCTGTACCAGCAGTTTTATATACACATGACATACAATTCTAATACATTTGTAACACAAGCATCTTATATAAATCATGTTGATATTCACAAATGACATAATTATTAGGAAAATTCCAGATAGCTGTGCTGGCAGTATCCCCCTTTGTCACAAGATCTATTAAATGCATGTTTTTTTATAGATTCATAGATTAGTACTAGGCTAACTGCCCTTGAGGGCCATTTTCAGCCTAGCCAATTATGCCATGTGAGAATCAAACTCTGCACCTTGTATTTGTAAGGTAAACACCTTAACCATTATGCCAACATCCCACCCCCTTATTATTATTATTATTTAGGAATAATAAGTATATGATTGTAATGTATAATAATATGAAGTGTCTGTAATCCTTAGTTTGTTGGTGCAAATTTACATATTTTATGGAGGACAAACCATAATTCAGAGGCAAAATCAAGGATGCCCCGAAAAATTAGGAACATCTGTGAACTATAATACCTCCATGCAGATCCCCACTCAAACCATGGGTAAAACAAGTGGTATTACCACATCTACAGTTTATAGTATGTACAGTTAAATAGTAAGCTAGGCATTTACCTGAACCCCCTTGCTATTCTCCTAGGCTGGAACCATACATGTTAGTTATCAACATGCTTTGTTTACTGCAAGGTCACAGTTATGGAGAGCAGCCTCGGTAATTGACACCTTTATTTTTTAAAAGTTGCTATCAGAAAACACTGAGAAGAAATTTAGTTTTTTTTCCCCTGGCTTTGCATGCATTTAGTGAGTAGTCCATTGCAGAAGTGACTAATCAGACATTGCTTTCTCCATTTCAAGATGTATTCATTGTATGCTTGATTTGCTTCTGGTTAGCTACAAAAATAATTGACACAGGCAACCTGTAAATGGTTAATCTCCCAGGCCCCTGCTCACACTTATCAAGGGTATCAGTACTTGTCAGAGATTTGGGTTGCATGGCTAGGCTTAAAAAGGCCCTTGTGGTTGTTAGCCTAGTAAACACCTATGAACCTATTATGTCTTGAGTTCTCAGGGACATGGTGAGTGAATTCTGAAACACTGCTGCATACTCTTGCAAGTCCTTCATGTTTTTTTTTCTTATAGCACTGACCAGATACTGGAAGCAGTGGCACAAATGGATGGAGTCCTGACTACAATGTCATTGTCTTGGGTTTAGTCAATGATATTGCACACTGGAGGAAAATTAGGGAGTATGCATATATGGTTCCTTCCAGGAGTGTTGCATGTGGAGTTAGCACTGCACTATTACTCCCAAGTAAAGGCTTAAGGGGAAGTAGTCAGAGCTGGAATGTTACAACATGCTTAAGCAGAAAGACATCATGATAGGTTATCCTGGGTATAGATGCATGCACAAATCTGGCAATACCAGAATATTGCATGAACACTATTAGGGGACACAGTATGTAGAACCATCCTCCCCCCCATTCTAATCACTGATGAGGAACCTTTCCAGAATCATTAGTGCCATCTCCAGTTAATAGCAAACCCCTGAATTACCACAGGTGGGTGGCAAATAGGGTGTGCAGGGAGATGGTAGAGGAGAAAAGAATGATGAAGGAACTAGACTGAATTGTCGGGATAGGCACAAAAATCACTGGTTAAAAATGACTGATAGGCAGAAAGTGGCTTGTCAAAGGCTTGTGCTAATGCAACAATCTGTAGTTATTACTTATTTCCTAGAATCCATTCTTCCCACAGCTCTTTTGAAAATGGCCACACTCATTTTATTACCTAGAGAACAAGTCACACAGATGAATTGGTACTGCATTTTAGGACCCAGTTCCTGTAAGGTGATCAGGGACTAGTGTGAAGGGGTAGTGTTTTTTTTTACTTTTTTATTTTATTTTTTTTAGTTCTCAGTTACAGTGAACTTTTAAAGTCTCAGGAATATAGAAACATAGGAAAAATACTAGGAAAGTGATCACAGGTTCTATAAGAGGCCTAGTCAAATACCAAATATACATTTAAGTATACACACACACACACACACACACACACACACACACACACACACACACACTATTAATAGTGTCCACCTTTGAAATCAAGCAGGGCCGTAGATCATTAAGTCCAGTGTAAAGTGATGTCTATCCTGCTAATCATCAAGATTAGCCTTAAAGGCAGACAAATTAACACTTTGCTTGACCTGTAGCTGTAACTTATTCTGTAGACTTGGAATACTTTGCTTAAGGAACCTATCCATCCAGAGAGTCTTATTTATTTGTTGGTGTAAATTTAGGTTCCTAATATGAGTGTTTGTAGAGCTTCAGTTTTGCAAAGAAATAGCAGGTCAAATAGGATTGGGTCTTTTATGGCTTGAAAAGTGAGACACAGGTCATCTCAGAGGAGCTGGTATGCTACTGAGTATAAGGAGAATTGTGCTAACTATCAGGACAGTTAAAGAATTTAAGGCCTTTAATTCTGTTGGTTGGATATCATTGGGGACTTTCCAGTTGAGTGATATACTTGGCTTTATACATACCAAAGGGTTTGATCATGGATGAGTACAGTGGTAAGATAACTTCTTTGAATCTTCAGCATATTTCTTTGGAAATGAACAGGGCCAGATAAAAGGATTTCCTGATTAAGATGGAAACATTATGATCAAATGACTGAGAGTTGTCCACATCAGTACCCCGGTCTCTTATGACTGTTTGAAGAGAAGTAAAACTTATAACATATGAGGGAGGAAGAGCTTTATTTCCAAACGCTTCTATGCTACATTTTTTTTGCATTTAGCTTGTGACTATTTTCTGTACACCATGTATGTGCATATTCTAGTCCTTTTTGGAGCAGTTTAGTATCAGTAAATTAGGGGATAACAGTACCCGGCTTGTAGTCATTACAAAACTTGGTCAACTACACTTCAGTAGCATTGGTTTGGATGTCTGCAAAATAAATGCCAAACAGGAGAGGGCCCAGTACTGATCCCCGTGGTACCCAACTAGTTAACACTTTTACATTCAGAGAGGGAACCTGCAACTTTCACTACTTAGGAATAGCCAGTTTGCAATCCAGTGAACAATAAATCAGTCCACATCAAGTTTGCCTAACTTTTCAATAATATCAACATTGCGAATAGTGTCAAAAGCCTTGGCCATCTCAAGATAAGCAATGTGCACAGACTGACCTCAGCCCACAGCCTCTCTAACATTTTCAAAGAAGTTTACTAGGTTCAGGAGACAGGACCTGCCCTTCACATAACCACACACTGAGTGGGGTCCAGATCAGTTAAGTTTCCTATGACTGTATAAATGAGTTCTGCTATGATATGTTAAATGTAATTGCATATAAGGCTGGTGAGGCTGATGGCCTATAATTACCTGGGTCTGTAGAAAGACAACCCTCCTATGGAGGAGTCACAATGTCTGTTCTCCAGGCATCAGGAACAAATCCTGTAGATAGACTGCAGATGAATAGTTTAAGTAGAGGCTCAGACAGTGCATACTTGGCTGTGATGGGAATGCAGCCTGGTATGTTATCTGGTCCCACAGAAAGATTATTTTGACAGGACTGTAAATTGTGTTGCAAAGTGATTACAGGTGAAACTACATTTTCAGGGATATTGTACACAGCAATGTGAGTAGGTACATTAAAGTTAGCACTACATTTCTCTGCAGATATTGACAATATCCTTGGGATTGGAATATTTGGTATTATTATGGATCAGCTCAGTGCATTGTTGAACATTATTCCTTAACTTCCTGACATAACTGAAGAAAGATATGTAGATTCCTTTGATATCTGTAGCGACTTTAAATGTGTACTCTACCTTATACATTCTAATAAAGTTCTTAGTTTCTTGCTGGCACATTTCAGTGTAGTCTTGAGATAGGGGATGGGGATTTCTTAAGACTTTTCATTATTTTTCTTATTTTGTTATATTTCCACCAAAGAGGTTTATTTCCGAATTTACTATTACATTTAAGGTGGGAGGTACAGACATGTCTATATAACTAGTTGCTGGCAAAAATAGGATAGGAGATGAATATGTCATCCCTCTCAGTTGGAACCATTTGTGGGGGATGGCTGTAGATTTTGAGTAGGCCTTATACAAGATGAACTAGGTTTGTCCTGGAGAAGTCCCTAAAGATGGTTTAATTTAGTGGTACCATTAAGCTTCAAAGAAAAGGTAACTGATTTGTAGTCAGATTTAACCAGAAATGAAAAGGTGATGGTGGGATACAGGCAGGAACTAGTTTGGTAAGGAGAGGTCAATGAAATTAGGGCCTCTGGTAGGTAGTTTTACAATTTGCTCCAGTACATTTATATTAAAGTCTAGGAAACACTAACCATATCCATTTTTAGAGGTATAAGTGTGCCAGTCAGTACTTTTTAGTCGAAATCCCCTAGCAAGAAGGTCTTTAATTTGATATTTAACCACTCAATAAAATTAAAATAATTTCCATCATCTATGGGGGACATTGATGGGGATCCATAGATAGCAATGAAGTAATAGTTGGATTTGTTTTGGGGTAATTTGGATCACTAGGTGCTCCAAGTTAGGGATGTGGAGAATTTAATTTGAGGCAACTGTGTTTCTGACAAATGCAGATACTACCCACAGGCCTGATGGTATCATAGGTGCTAAACCCTGGTATAGCAAGCGTGTTATCATTGCATTGAAACTGTGTCTCAGTAACTACACAGATATGGATGTGTCTGAGTTGCAGGAGGGCCTCAAGTTCTGGCATCTTCCTGTTTAGACTCCTAGTATTAAATAGTGCCACTATAAGGATGTCTAAATTTGGGGTTGAGTTTACTATGTAGAAGGATCCTGCAGGGAGAATCTGCATAAAAAAGGCAGTATAGGGATAGCAAACTTTTAGCCAGTATATGGAAGCCCTGATATGAGAGGTGTAAAGCATCCCTGGTGAAAGAGGAAGACCTATCTACATCTCATCCCAGGCCAGCACATACTAGATCCCTTTAGAGTAAAACCAACTACTTAACCAATTGTTAAAGCCCTGGAAGTTGTGAAAGTTTTATTAATTGCATCTTTGATGGCAATATTTAGTAAATCTTGTTGTTTACTGGATGTGAAGAAAAAGGGATAATTTATGAGTTTTGAGACTATTGTCATGTAATGGAAGTGGTACATTGTAGTGTCTTCACAGAAAAGATCTATAGGATGCATGCTACACTGTTTGGGGACACTTCTTTGCAAAGAGTCAGATGGAGCTCAGTTCAGAGCAGACGTGATTGCAAAATTAGTAGAGTCTATTACAGCAGATCTTGACTTTCATAAATATAAATCCAATTTTAACCTAGTGTTTCAACAGATTAATAACAAATTGGCGCATATTAGGAACAGGAAGCATAAGAAGCTGCTCATGGATGACACTGAATATTGTAATAGAACCATGTATACCAAGCCACCTTATAGTCGAGCCAAGTCGAATAATTGGGTAAACTACGAGGAGGACCTTGTCGACAGCAATGAAGTACATTACAGTGAAGTAACTTTAGAGGAGGTACCCCTGAGAAGGTCAGAGAGGATAGCCCACCAGAAACACAGACCCATACAAGGATAAGACAGTTTCAACCCAATGAGACCAAGGGGTGGTTGGAACAAGAGGAACTGGGGTCACCCAGCAAAGAAACAATAAACATCAATGACAGTTTTTTTCCCTTCACACCCATGTACAGCTACAGTGAATATTACTTCTTTCTTTGGTTTCAGTATTTACAACTTTTCTGACTTAATCACATGCCCTGAACATCACAACCTTTTCCTTAAAGGATTTAATTTTATACCAGAATCCTGGGCCAACATGGTGGACACAGTACTTGATATAAAAATTTTAACTCATAAATTCAACTTTCATGTACTGTTTGGTGAATCTGATTCCTCTTTTAATGAGTTTAGGATTAGGAGGATTTTGGCTAACCCCCCAATGTACCCTGTCATACAAGTTTTTGGAAAGTGTGTCAGAAAGAAATTAGAGAACTATTCAATGGAAAAAAATGAATGCATTTTATAATCTTTCCAAGGCTGACAGGGATATTCTAAAATATTAATGACAAGAACATCAGGTGCATGAAACCTGATAAGGGAGGATGATTAGTTATTATGGATTGGATGGACTACACAAGTTGAATTTATAGACTGTTGAATGACGAGGAGGTATATTGTATGGTCTCACTATCAACAAGATCAATGTTGCTTACAGGGCAGTCAAAGTGTTCTTGGATGAACTATTCTTATTTGATACTATATCTCAAGGCCTGTACAATTATTTTTTAGTGCAAAAACCCACAATTCTGAAGATTTTCGGCATCCCAAAAATTCACTCAAATGTGTTGGATTCACCCTTATGTCCTATTGTTGAAGCTAGTGGTTCAGTCACAGAGCCAATGGCTAAGTTCATAGTCTACAAGTTGAAACACCTTGTCCGTGATTCCTGGGATCTTTTAGATAAACTTCAGAAAACTGGACCATGGAGTGAATGTCTTTTTGTGATTTGTGACATCCTGAGTTTATACACTGTGATTACCCACAAGGAAGATCTGTTATGGTTTGGTAAAATGGTGACACAATAAGGTTTTCTTGCACTTTTAGACACCACACTGGTTTGTGATTTCATGGAAGCTGTATTAAACAACATTTTTTTACTTTTGATTGAGAATTTTACAAACAGCTGAAAGGCATAGCTAAGCCTGCATGTGCCCCCCACCTCTGCAAACATCACCTTGCTGAGATGGGAACGTATGACTTTGTTCAAACTCCCTTAATTCAAAAAGTGTGTGGGGTATTTTCACAATTTGGATGATTTACTGATCATTTGGTCGGGTACAGAGACATAACTGGATACTTTTATGGATGAATTGCAGTCTAATACCACTTTTTTAAGATTTACCCACATGTTGACCCAGTTCAGATCCACTACTTGGGCATCTAACTCAAGAAAGACCAATATGGTGGTATGGACACACAGATTTACAGGAAGCCCACATTCTGTAATTTTTTTTGACGTATACCAGCTGTCACTCTTTCCATCAAAAGAAAGGGATTGTGAAAAGCCAACTCATCAGGATTTCTCCCCTGACATCTGACAACTATTTAACACAGTTTGACACCCTCAAATCTATATTTTTGGAAAGAGGGTATCCTGAAACTCTTCTTGATAATCTTCAGAAGGATGTGTGGTCAGATAGAGTCAACAGATATGCACCTTTTACTAGGTATGGCCTTGATAATATTAAGTCAAAAGACAAGATGAACAAAAGTAAGGACACTTTTGGCAATACCAATATGGTTTTATATTACTCATTGAACTCTAAAGACATCCAAAAAGTGGTGCAAAAAACTTGTGCCATCTTGCATTGTGATGAGGGACTCAAACAAAATCTTCCTGATTTCCCTTTATTCACCTTTAAGAACAAGCCTAACATAAAACGGTTATTGGAGAAAGCGACTGTTTCTAGACAAAGTGACTCTTGGACCTCAACAAAATATGGCTGTTGCCATCAGTGCACTTATATTGAAACCAGCTATGAAGGTGACATAATAAAAAAAAATTAGGGGTATGAACATCTGTGGTAAGTTCAATCTCCGATCAGAGAGATTAGTCTACATGGCAAAATGTATGTCATGCCCTATCTTCTATATTGGTAAGACTAAAAATGCACTCAGCAAAAGGATATACCAACACTATTATAGTATATCCAAAAGGGACATGAAGAGTGTTTTGACTAGGCATGCTTGCATATGCTCCAATTTCAAGAAGTTCACTTTTTGGAGCTTGAACAGGTGGAAGCAGGTGCCTTTGTTGGTGTTTGGGAAAACAGCCTTCTACATTGTGAGATGCATTGGCAGCTGGTTTTAAACGCAACAAATCCACCTGGATTGAATTACTATATTTCCATTGCTGGTGAACTTAAAAGAAAAGCCAACATAGTTTGAGCAAACTTTTACAACTCGTGTGGATTTCTGTAGTATTTAGACATTCTAGATTTGTTTTAGCCATTTTTACATAGTTTAATGAGGAAGTGTTTGTTTTTGGTGTGTGTACACCTCTAAGAATTTTTCACAGGCTTTATTCAGCCTACCTGTTGATTGACAGTTCCTGGGGGTTTTACTTGTCTGAGTTTTTAAATTCAGTGTTTAGATGAGTTTTTATGGTTCTGAAGAAGACTATGTTTACACGAATGCACTTTACCATGAATTGCAGTGGTTTTACCAATAAAGGATTGTTTCTTTCTACATCTGTGAACTGGAGTGGTTTCTACAATTGTTGGATTAATTTGCTGTGGTCTTTGGCTTCCTGGTCAGTTTTTTGTTCAGTGTAGGACATTGTGTTTATTCCCTGTATTCTTTTTGTAAGGAACCTCTGTGGACATTCCAGTTGCTGCATGTGCCTTGTCGTCTACATACCAAAGGATACATTATCCTGTAAGATGAGTCTGATGAGAGCCAAGTACAGTGGCATGATGACCTATCTGGACCTAGATGCCATGCCCTTGCTTATAAGTTAAGCAACATAGATGAATTTTCTTATTACCTTGGACACGTGTTGGTTGAAGGCTAGGTTACTAATTACAAAAGTTCCCCAGTCCCTAATTAGTGAATCAACTTTCAGAGGTGTTTTATTCATGATGTAGTCACTCGGGGTGGCTGACTTCCCAAAAGGTACTATAATGCATTTCTTCGTATTGAGTTTTAAGCCATGGCGTTAGCAGAAAGTGTTTGTCCATATTAGACCTTCCTGAAGGGCGTTCTCATCTTGGGGGGGGGGGGGTTCAATGACTGCTTCCAGTTTGCAATCATCTGCAAACTTGGTTAGCCAGAGGCCTTTACCATTGGTTTTGACATCCAAGAAGTAGATGCCAAAGAGGAGTGGGCCTTGCACAGAGCCCTGGGTTAATCCACTGGTGACCGCCCTCTTTCTGTAGGTGGCCTCACTGATTCTAACCTCCTGGGTCTGATTAGTGAGCCAGCTAGATTTCCAACATGTTATAAAGGGGTTTATACCTAGTTCCATATGTTTGTTAACAATGCCTAAGTGGGGTATTGTATCAAATGCTTCAGCCAGATCTAGGTATGCAGTATGCAATGTTTTCCCCTCATCTACTGCTTTAATGACCTTTTCAAAGAAGTCCATCATATTCAGTAAGCATGACATTGGGAGGTACAGTATTCTCCCATATCTGTGAGCATGAGGTACAGTATATTGGAGCATCTAATAGGCATATTCACTATTTGGTCAAGAGTGTTTGTATTTATGAGGTCCAGGAATATTTATGTCTGTAGATTTGAGATCATGTAGGATTCTCAGTCTATAGAGGAGTAATTAAAGTCTCCCATGAGTAGGGTATTTGGTTAGATGGTAAGTGCTTCCAGTAGTCCAGATATGCATTGTGAGTTTCTTGGGACATGGAGGTAGACCTACAATTGGCTAGGATATGATACATGATTTCATCTGTTGTGATCTTGACATGGATGAACTCCAGCATGTCATCCTGTTGGACCACCCTAGAGGTATATGTTATTGATGTATATTGAAACAACTTCACCTGTGGAGCTACTAGTCTAAAAGTGTGGAAGGCACTGAGCCCTTGCTCTGCCAGTGTACTGTCTGCCATTTTAAACCTGTCTATATTCTTGAGTGTGAGGAGGGCTTGGAGGGAGTGTAGTTTTTTTAAGCTCCTGAAATGAGCAATAACACCTTGAGGTTCAGCTGAGTTGATTTTGCTATGCCAGTAGGTTTGTCATTTTGTCATTTCCTAAAAAAAGCACTATGGGGGTGGATAAAATTTTAGTCGGTATTCAAAAGCCTAGATGGGAAAGGTACAGACCATCCTTGAAAAAGCAATGTGATCTGTTAACTATGCCCTCCCAAGCTGACAAATATTGGATCCCCTTAAAATGACACTAGAAAGACAATTGAAATGAATCATGTTTTGCTCATATTGTGGCATTATTCTCAGTTATGGTAATCATACCTCTCAACCTCTCAGTGAAAGAAATCTGGACAAAGCCAAAAATAATGGTGGGACAAAGGCTCAAAAATAGGGACAGATTTTAAATATTGCTCATATAAACTTAGGTAACTGATAGAATAACAGTTATTGCATTGTTATGTATTTTATGAAGGATATGAAGTCTAAAATTCAAATATCTGTCATTATTTAGAGACTTAAATCCTCAATGATTTGCCAGAAAAGTTCATTTTTTATGAGGAATAAAACACAAATTTGAGGCAAAGATCTGGACAGTTGAGAGCTATGATGGTAACATCCTGCTCAATGATAGACTCATATCAGCCTGAAACACATAGTCTGAAAGCCGCATAATGTCCCTCTTCATATAGTCCAGGGAGGTACATCTCATGTCATTTATACCTGCATGGACTGTGATGGAATCATACTGGTACCTGTAGTGTAATGACTTGAGTGTATGCATGATTTGGCAGATCCTGGGTCCAGATAAACACTAACATTTACTGTCTCCTTGTTCAGCCTGGTTAGAGGAGCATCGGTATATCTTACAATGGAGTCTCCTATGACAAGAATCCTGGGATGTGTGTTTGCTTGCCTTAAGGACTTAGTGTTTGGGGTTCCATTCAGAGTGACAGTATGTGTGGTGTAAGGTTTGCCTTTGGGTTTGTTTGGGCATAGATTTGACAATGGAATATCTAGGCAATTTTTGTTGTTTAGGAAGATTGCTTTTACATGCCTCAGTATATGACAGTCTATGTGTGTGCTCTGTGCTATGTGAAGTTGGTGTTGTGTGCATGGTTTCAATAACCTGATGTGCACTTGTATGTGAGAGATTCACCTCCAGTGTTAGTGTGTAACTACACCTCTCACATACCATGTCTGCTTCTTTAAGGATTAAGTGGTTGTCAGTAAAGGTGAGACAATTGCTACATTGTCTCAAGATACCCATAGCCACCAAAATGGCTACAGAGAAGTTGAAATTACTTATCCATACTGTCCAGTCCTTTGACTGTTGAGCTACAAGCAGGTGGTGTATTGAGGTTAGAAGGCTATTAAAGGTGCTTTGTTGGTACAGACTAATAAGGGTGCTTTATTGTGGCAGATTATGCTAAACAGTACTAAATTCTACTAGCTTTAATGTTTACACAATATTGAATTCTACTAAATATGTAAGTATTGCCCACTTGATGCCCAACTAACTGCTCTAAGCTTGTTGGCACAGAAGATATTTGCTCTACATTGCTTTTTTACACGGTGCAGTTTTATGGCCCATTTTACAGGGAACATTTGCTTTCTAAGTGTTTGCCACTGAACAGGGCACTTCTAACCTATGCAAAAGCACATATTTTATAGCATCACAGAAAAAGCAGAAAACTAACTAATGAGCTCTCTGACCAATAAAATTACTACACTACAAGTCCATTTGTATATTTCCCAGCTCACATAGACTAGGTAAATACCTCATGCCACAAGATGAATAAATCCAGTTCTCCTTTGTAAAAAGAAAAACAGTAAAAGAGACCCACATGTGCAATGCTACAACAAAACAATTAAACAACTAGCTGGAAATCCCTAGCTGAAGACAATTTCAAGATAGTCTTGCAGCAGTAACAGTGAGAGGAAAAACAATTCTTTTTACAAAAAATCTGTGAAATGCACACATAAAATCAGGAAACAGTAGTGATCACTCAAAATAACTTAAGCAAGTGCAATTTAGCAATCAATGGCACTTAACTTTGCCTGGATGGCCTGGATACAAGTAAAACACTTCCAGAATGCAAGCTAGGACTCCAAGCTTTGCTGAGTTCTAGGAAAGTGAGCAGGAGATAAGAAATAAAGGAGGTTTACTCAAGAGCAATACTTGTTTGTTGGGTGGGCACTCAGTATCATGGATCTATAGAAAACAATGGGTGGGAAGAGAAATAGCTTACACAGCACACAACAGCAATGAAAAAGAGTAGTGGGGGACTTGGAAAATTAGATTATCATAAGGGGTGGAGGCCAGAGACACAGCTTTATAAACCCCCACAGCAAAAGGGTGAAAGGGTTGGGCATTTTTTTTTTCAAGGAACAAGCAGGGTAGCTAGAGAGGCATCTAATCAAATAAAGGCAATATTGGAGCTCTTTCAGAAACTTTAGCTTATTGTGTTAGTGGGGGATGGGGAAGAAACAGAATACAGCTTTAAACAGGCAAATAAAAAGCAGGATATAAAAGCACTGAAGCACAAACTGGAGCAGAGACAATTCTCTCACTATTGAACTTCTACTATAGTTTAAAGCACCAGACTATAATTTTTTTCTGGTGTGTCTCTGAACTCTATTAGACTTGCCTGGCATAACTTCCCTGTTGTGAATCAATGTTGTTTTTATACTGTACATCAGTTGCATCCAGACATTCTAAAATAGTTTTTTTTTCAGTGTTGATTCCATGATCACGTGTGGTTAACAGAACGTCTATTTTCTGATGTTTATACTTCTTAGAACCTGTGGTATCAGTTTCTAATATGTTATATGATTTTCAATCTTATTGTGCCGTACACACACTGCAAATTTTTTTCTGTACTGTTTTAGAAACAAATGAAGTAGTGGATGTGTGTGTGTGTGTGTGTGTGTGTGTGTGTGTGTGTGTGTGTGTGTGTGTGTGTGTGTGTCAGTGCATATATTTGTTTGTAAGTAACAAATGGAGCATGCAGATACTCTAGTCATTCTACATTTTTTATTTTAATTTTAAATACATGGAAAATCCCTGTTACAGGAAATGCACAATAAAACCAGTTACACACAAAAGACTTAAGTGATTATTTTCAAACCAAACTTTTAAAAGACATGAAATTATGTATATAAAATTTATGCAGTCCTCAAAAAAATACAAAAACAGGCAAATTATAAATAAACATTTTACACACACTGGAATATTATCATGACATGAAATTTCCTTTATTATGCTTGACTTCACACACACTTTATGAAGACTATTTCTTGTAAAAGCAGTAATAATCTAAAAGCATTGTATTCTAAGAATCAAATGTAACTTATCATCTGCGTTATACAATTAAGGTTTGTGTGCACCATATTTCACTAAAATATAAAATCAAATAGAATAATCAAACACCAGTAATATCCTTAAACTTATAATATAAAAAAGATAACCAAAGAGTATGATGTCAAAAATTTCTAACACTGTTAAGGACTTAATTTTATATCTGCTTAAGCCTAGCTAGTTATTTATATATCTTACTCACTACCAAATTATTGTGGTCTGAAAACTGCAAGTGAAACCCAGTAATCACTACTGGACATTTATATTTAACATATCCACAACTTGCACGGTTAACAGAATTGCATAAATGAAGTGACACCAAAATATCAGAATTTATTGGTTTAGTTTTTTTTTTTTTTTAACAAGTATAACAATGGCACCATGTTAAGTCTGAGATTGTAAATAATTAAAATAAATATATATATTTCATAATGACCTGATTCAAGTTTTCATTCCTTATGAGGAGAAGCACATTATTAGCATACATTAAAAATTTACTCTAATAACAAAAGAAAGGGAAGTAATTACTGCATGTACTTCAAATGAAAGGGCCCAAAACTTGACTTTGAGGAACTCAGCTGATCAGGTGGGAAACTCGGGACCAGAATCTATTTAGAAGTATATGCATGAAATGCCCTTCCAAACAACTAATAAATCAGTTCATAAGTTCACAGGTACTTACTAGGCTATTAATGTGTGAATATCTTAAGAAGCCTAGCATCACATTACCATGGTAGTTTTTAACTCTTGTATTTGGCATACAAACAATGCAGAGATAGGCTGAACAGAGATACATTGGGCCATTTACATGCTTCCCCTGGCCAAGAGGGACAAGGTGCTAAACTGGGGATGAATTTCCATATTATCCATTCATTCATCCATATTATATTTGAATAGTGTAAGAGAAGATTTTGCTTTAAATGGATTAGAAGGCGGTTCGGAAAAAGTGGTATTTTCTGTGATACAAACCTATCTTTCCAACATGTTCTATTTATTCTGCAAAACAGATTAAGATCCCTAGAGCAGGTATTTATGATACCACTGGACTTGCGAATGTGTAATAGGTCCTACAGAACTCAGTCTAACACTCTACATGCAAGGCAGAGGTCACCTCTTAGTAGCCTGCATGCTACTAAGAAAACAGACAAGGCTTTGAGATGGTCTGCGTAGTTTTTTATGATTTAGTTAGAATCAATTTAATCGAACTAATGGAAAACACAGATTTTTTGAGCATAGTATTAATCCAGCCATGCTCCACAAATTGTACACTGTAGAAAAAAACTGTAAATAAAGAAAAATAATATCCTTATCTAATCTATTACAAACAAAGCAAAAAAAAAATTAAAGCAGTTTTATTTCTATGAGCAGATACCTCTCTTTAAAGAACAAGATACTTCATCTAAAGAAATGTTTCTTCTGTTCCCCACTTGCAGCAACCCCAAGTGGCACTCAGCAAAACAGAAACAAAGCTGTTTGTCTTTAGGGACCTGGTAGACTACTTGAACATAAAAAAATGAGTACAGACATAAAGAAGTGAAACAACTTTTTTCTATCATACCCCTAGAATAACTATTTTTTGTGCTGAAGTTAAAGAAACAAACTGTAGAGAGAATTATAGCTAAGATAGGAGAACCAGAATCAGGAAAAATAGTACACCCTGAAAATGTAATGACAGTACTACAAGGCTGCTGTAGCAGATTATATAAAGGAGATGAAATCATAGAAACCAGAATAGTTGGGATGAGGTCATATTTGAGGAAGACAAATCTAGCTAAATTAATAGAAGAAGATTACAGTAAACTAACAACAAAAAGAAAAAGAAAAGAATGTGAGAGAGGCAATCAGATATAAGAAAAGAAGGAAAAACCCAGGGATATATGGCATACCTAATAATATATGGAAGTTGGAAAAAGAAATATTAAAGGTATGGATTCAAATGTTCAGCCATATTATGGGGGGGGGGGTATTCCTCTCTCATAGAACAGAGTGGTAATGGTACTAATACTTTAGGAAGGGAAAAATGTGACTGAACCAAGGTCACATAGATTGATATCAGTACTGAATAATGATGGTTGTGGCTGACAGACTAGCAAAAATGTTTCCTGGACTCTTAGATTTAGATCAATGTGAGTTTGTGATAGGTATCACCAGAACAGTGATGATATAAAAAGATATGGAAATAAACAAGAAAGTACTTATGATGATAGCAGTGGCTGCATGCTGAGAAAACATTTGACAGAGTAGTTGGGCTTCTTGCAAAAAGCCATAAGAAATTTTGGATTTCCACTGGAATGGATAGAATTAATCAATAGGGCATATTAAGATGCTGAAGCAAGATTGAAATGTAATGGAATGTTGTCTGAAAAAATAAACATCTCAATAGAGATAAGACAAGGTTACCAACTATCCCTATGGGTATTTGCTCTTTATTTGGAACTGTTAGCTAGGGAAATTAGAAATTCAAGGATAAAAGGATACAGTTGGGGATCATCAGTAGGGGAAACTACCCCTGTTTGCAGACAACATTATACTTTATCTTACAGATCTAGAAAGAGATCTGAGGACCCTTTTCACTGAACTAAGAAGAGATAGTGGGCTGACAGGCTTTAAGGTAAATGAAGATTAAACTAAAGCAATTGTTCTGAATTATGTCTCAACGTATAATCTGGTATAACAGTTTCCTTTCCTCTGTGACCATCAGAAGATGAGATATCTAGGGGTGTGGACAGAAGTGAGCACAAAAAGAGCAGTGGAAGAACTTCAGTATGAAGCAATGAGTAAAATAACTATGTAGCTATGATAGTGGAAGCTATTGATAATGGATCTGGAGAGTAAAATTTAAGCTATAAAAATCTTTGTGGTACTATTGGTCAGGCATACTGTTATACCCCACCCAAAGAGATATGGACTGGACTAGAATTAAGAAAAAAATGAAGGAACTTATTTGGGAAAACAAAGGAGATAGAGTTTAGTTGGATATGTTAATATTGCTAATTGACCAGGGAGGATTGGGAATTCCAAATCTAGAAGAGTACTATAAAGCTATTCAGCTAAAGTCTATAATATATTTAGCCCAGGATATAACTTATTGGAAACACATCAAGTCAGATCAAGATAAACTGGGACTAGATGAAAAAAATGGATGTTTGGGAAACATTAAAACAGGATAACAGGAATAAGTATTTGCAGTCTTATTTGTGTTAAAATATCAGACAGGTCCTGAGTCAGGATAAGATCAAAAAGTGGTGAAAGTTGTTGCTACCAACAGGGAGAACTCAGCAAGGCCTTACTATGTCTAGGCAATTCTGATTTTATATTATAGCTCAAAAAAATCATTATCATTTCCTTAGTTACACTAACTTGCTCACCCAACATCTCCGACAGAGTAGTCTGCAGGGAATCTTTAAAGTTTGCCAACTCATTATACTCCCAGAAAATATGTTCCCAGTTAGCTTTCTTCCCCATCGTATCTCCAACATTTGCTGTCTACCTGAGGAAAAATTCTTTGGAGTCTAATTGGGGTATAACAAAGGCCTATGTAAACACTTCAAGCAAAGATCCTAAATCCTCTAGAATTTGTTGCATATTTGGGAGACATGCATATACTCCCCCATTGTTTCTTTGTCAATTGCTTATCTAATCTCTCTTCCCAATTCTTTCTAACCTCCTCTCTTTCTTATAGTTATCATGCAATATTTTACATGCTCTACTAATTATTCCTTTCTTAACAGCATCTTCTGTTCCTAATTGTACTAAAAATTCTATCAGTGCAGATCTTTTGTTTAGGGCCACCCTATTTCTTTTTCTTTGCCTATACTCTGATATCAATCCTTAATATGGAAGGCAATCTCTAACCTGCAGTCCAAATAAGTTTTTGGCATCTTCCCACTCTATTATCTTTCCCTCATTAGTTATTTGCTTCCAGTACCTTGGTTTCTTTGCCAGTTTTCTCCAATAAATTCCAGCCCCCTCCTCTCTATTGTCTGTATCCCTAATTGCAGTCATACCTATTGGCAGAATCTCCTTTCTCCATTCCTCTGTTGGATTAGTTCTTAGTGTACTTTCTGCCACTTTATGAATATAATATTCCATATGATTATTGTTACTCTCCTTAAAGGTCTGCATCCAAAATCCCAATCTCTTATTGTTTCTTGGCCTTCTCTCTGTTTCATCATCATGTCTTTCTACTTTGAATTATAGTTTTCTGCTTGTGCTATGTAAAGGAGCCTTAACTGTGTAGCTCTGAAATATTCCTTCAAATCGAGTAATCCCAATCTGCGGTGTTCTACTGGAAGAATAATCTTATCCCACTTGACTCTTGCCATCTTCCCCTCCCAGATAAAATCTTTCAGCTCTTTATAGAGTTGATAGAAATATACCTGAGCTGTGTATAAGATTAAAGGGACTAAAAACATTTTAACTGTTTATATCTTACTATTGATATCCATATAACAGAGCTTCCATTTTCTCAGATTTTGTATTATCTTTTGTTTAGTCTCTTCCCACATATCCTTAGCTGCCACACCAAACTCATTTCTAATGCATACTCTTAAATACTTCATTTTATCATGTCCCCATAATTATGGATATTGCTGAACAAATTCATATGTGGATACATAGTTTACTGTTATTGCCTTTGTTTTGGCTTCATTAATTTTGTATCTGTATCCTGAAAAGATTTAAAACTGTCTCAATATGTTCCACAGTACTGTAATGTCCATTTCTGGTTTTGTCAGGTATAAAATAATGTCATCTGCAAACAGAGCAAGCTTTTCATAACTACCATACCAATTATATCCTTGAATTTCTGAGTCCCTTATTTTCTTTGCCAATGTTTCTAAATATAATGCAAATAACAAAAGGGAGAGAGGACAAACCTGCCTGGTTCCTCTGCACAAGCAGAGATTATCATAGAGAACCCCACCCACTTTAGTTTTCGCCTCCTATCCCTCATATATCCTCCTAATAAACTTTTAAATGTTATCAGGGAATGCAAATGCTTCCATTGATCTGTTCATAAGTCCCAGTTTACTCTGTCAAATGCTTTCTTTGCATCAAGACCCACCAATAACAGTGATATTTTCTTACTTTCAAGTTCCCTATGGATAATCAGTCTTCTGTTAATGTTGTTAAATATTTGCCTCCCCTCCACAAAACCACATTGATCCATGTCTATCAATTTTGGCATCACTTTTGCTATTCTGTTAGTCATTATAGACATAAACACTTTATAATTATGGTTTAGTATTGCAATGGGCCTGTATGGAGCTGGATCTGATGGATCTTTACCCACTTTAGGTATTACAGCTACCACTGCTTTCTTTCAAGATGTTGGTACTTCTCCTCCTCTGAAAAAATACTGTTAAACAGATATTTATAATTTTTCCCTCCTAGCTTCCAAATTTCCATAGAAATACCATCTATTCCTGGGGACTTTATTGTAGATTAGTTATACATCACCATTTATATCTCCTCCTATCATAACTGTTAGTAATTGAGCCTCCTCTACCTCCAACTTACAGCATATTTAATTCTTCCATAAACATTTCCATTTGTACCTTTTCTTGGCTTCCATATTTCTCTGCTTTATACAAACTTTCATACAATTCCCAAATTATTTCCAATACTGCTACAGGATCCTTTGTTATCTTCCTCCCTAAGCTTGGTTACAGCCCTTTCTATTTTCTGTTGCCTGGGCCATTGTGGTAAGAGTTTTGTGCTCTAGAGTTATTATCAAAAAACAGTTGCTTAACAGCAATCTTTCTAAACTCATGCATATTACTGAGGTGATCCCTTGTTTTCTGTTTAGCATTCTGCAGTTGCTCCTCTTCTTGTTCTGTGAGATTATCCCTATTTTGCAATACTTTAACATTTGTCAGTCCCTCTAAATAAGTCTTGTTACTTTTAACCATATTTCCCTTTCTTTTATTTGTACCCTGTTTTTAAACTCCACTTTAATTTTATCCCCTTACCTAGGTATATTTTCAGAAGAAATTTCTATCTTCTCTACTAGTTCCTGAATAATTTCCACTACCCATTCCTTAAATTCCTCTCTTTTCAACATATAGGTGGAAAAGATCCAGTGTCTCATTTTTGTTTCATTATCCTGTGTTTTTATTTTAGTTATTATTGGCACATGATCTGAAATAGTAATTGAGTGCGTATCAAGACCTTCAATTAAATGCAGATGTTCCTGTGAAATGTAAATTCTGTCTAGCCTAGCCCTTTTTTTTTTTGCTCAAGAAAATATATTTTTTTTCATAATAGTATTACAATAAGTTAATACATTGTGTTAATAAATAACTAGTATAAATAAATTATTAATCAAGAAAGTAAACTATATACAGTATGTACAAAAGCCTGATTTGTATCTTAGGGAATATGTAAATTCACTCCGAACTCCTAGTACTGAATTCACATCTTCCATGACAAATATTTTCATAAATTTCTTCAAAAATGTATCCTATTTTGTTACATTTTGCCTTCTGGGTCCTGCACAAACACCTTCACTACTGAAAATTAAATTCCAGTCCCCACCTATAAGTAATATTCCTTGTTGAAAGCTGATTTTTTCTCCCACAAATTTCTTAAGCTCCAGTATAGCAGTTTTAGGTGGAATATAAATACATGCCAGTGGCCCCTTAATAATACAAATCTACAATTATTATCCTTTTTATCCTCTTCCTCTTCCAATTAATATAAGTACTCCTGTTTTCCATTGTCCCAGCTATTTCTTAAAATAGCCATCCTGAAAACCTTTCTTTATCAAATTTACATGTTCAGTTCTTTCCAAGTGTGTCTCCTGTAGCATAGCTACTTGCACCCTATACTTTTTAATATAGTTTAGTACTCTTTCTTTTTTGCATTTATTTGTGAGACCATTGAAATTTAAAAACATTATAGAAAGCATCTTTGTATTAAAAAGTTACGGGTGTGTGTGAGTGAGTGGTACAGATGAACTACCATGGTGGGGCTAGCCAGCCAGTGGTATAAACCTTGACTCGAGATGATTGTCACTACTGGAGTGACACTCCAACCCCATTTGCAAAATGGGAAAAAGGGGTTGAGTTTGGATGGATTCTCACCTTTTACGTATAACAGCTTTTTTGTTAAATGTCTAGTTCCAGCTTTTGTGTTACATGCATACACTGTTTGGCAGGTTGAACTTTTATACAGTTGTTTCTTGTCATATCCATTTCAGACTATATCACATCTTACAAAACTTTTTGTTTTATTGAAAGCTCACAAACAAAAAAAAACAGACCCCCCCCCCTAATACCCCCTAAAACGTTTTACATTAACACTAACATACAAAACTATGCACAGGTTCAAATACTGAAGTTTTACCCTCCTAACAGGAACAACTGTACCAAACTGACAGCCACACTCACAGACTTTAGATGCCCTAAAAGAAAAGTTATCCATGCTAAGATGCACAGAGCTGCCTGAGCTTCTACTAAGCACTGTCTGATTATGTCTTATCATTATAGCTCTCCCAGCTAGGAGAACACATGAATGCTTTCAGAGAACATTGTTTCCTAGCCAATTTCTTTTTTTCCTAGTTAAATTATCTTTATCAGATTGTCTCCATGGAGACACGAGGACCAGATACAGAACTGGTACTAAGCATACATTTATTTGCTAGAAAAAGGCAATATTTAATATTCTTTTTCATCTACTTGCTTTCTCTTAAAATCTGTAACTAGCTCAAGTTAAGGGCCTTACTCTAGTCATCCCCCCATGCAAAAATGACAAAAAGCACATTCATTTTTCTTTTATCATGCTCTTTTAACCAACTTTTTTTTTTAAATTGCAGTGTCTACAGTTCTTAAAAATGATCAACGAGAAAAAGAAGAACGGAGAAAGAAAAAAAAAAGATAAAAAAAGAACAGGAACACCTGTTTACAATAGTATCCACATCTCACTTAAAAACAACAGAAAATGTTACTTTATAGCATGCAAGGAAATCATACACTATAAAAATTGTTTTATTTACAGTTAACTTTCTCACACCTCTTCCCCCAGCCTAAGTATTTTTCTGAACATTAATGACATGAAGTAGGGCATACACTTCAGAGTCTCCTGCAAGTCCAATATTTCCAGATTTTCTTGTTCTATTTCACAATATAATTACTGCTTTGTAATCCTACATTTGTCAGTTTCCAAGTTACTGATTTTATTCCTGTTTATCTCTCTCTTCCAAATCCTTTCTCTGCTTTATTTTCAACTCTTCTCAATTTCTCAATTCTTCTAGTCAACTCTCATGCTCCCTTCCTTCTCTCCAGCATTTTCCATTGAAACACTGGAAAAGGTTTCACTGGCACAGTCTGTCTTTATTACCAGATGAACAAGAAGCAGACTCTCATTCTGTTTCATAACTCACTTTTTGTTGGTCAAACTTTTGTACTTCCTCCTTAGCATGTACTTCACCAAAACCTGATTTTATCCCTCCAAGGAAGAATATTTTGAAAATAGCTGCATACAGCAGTGTGAAACTTGTGCCTGCTTCTCAATATTCCCTGAATAGTGTAATAAATTTACCCTTGTTCTGCCTGGTTTACGAGTAATCATTCTCCACAAACACTCTGCTATCACCCACTTTTAACACTTTGTCCTTCTGCCACAGTTTTGTCTGAATCAACTCCTTATTCTGGTAGGATTGCATCTTTACTATTAAAGGTTTAGGTTGCTTTCTCATAGCCAGGTTTGCAACATACACATGATGTGCCCTTTCATTTAACCCCTGCTGTGGAATACCAATCCAGTTGCTTATTTGTGTTTTCATAAAATAAATAGAGCCTGTTCCTTCCAGCTTCTCTAGTACAGCTGGAAATCTCAGGTTTTCCCTATGTACTCTGTCCTCTAATTCTATTATTTTTTTGAATAATCTCTTCTTGAGCAGTCTCATATTCATCCAGCCATGTCTTCCTTTCAGCCTTTGATTTTTGCAGTTTTATCACCTCATCTGAATATCTGTTTAAAGCTTCTTCCATTTTTTCCAGCCTTTTATTGTTTGAGTTGATCTACTCCATCAGTGTTTCATTTATTTTAACCAGGTCTGTGTACAGTTGTCTTATGCTTTCCTCTAGGTTACTGGAAGTCATGTCTGGAGCTTGCACTGCTTTTTGCTGAACAGCTGCAGTACTTTTCCCAGTCAATGTATTTTCCTTACCTTTTGTAGCTGATTTTCATTTAGGTCCTCTGTATTTATTTTTTCCTGGAACCAGTCAGTACACTTACTAGCCAGTTACTGAAATTTATCCAGAAACACAAAAGTCCATTGGCCTTCTCTGCTGAGTTTCTGTTTTTACACTGGGAGATCTAGAATTAAGCTGTTACTCAATATGCAGCCACCTTGGAAGTCCTGATTAAGTGACTTTCTTAGTTACAAAGTTTATTATTGAACATTGAGGAGATCAAACCATGGGGTAAAGAATGAAGATTACCATCTCCTCATAGCCTTAACCTTTGCTCTTAAACTGACAGTGGTTGTTATTTCACCAGTCTCCCGGTCAATTCCACTTGCTCTCACATATATTTCAAATGTGAATATTTTCAGCACTGTATAACAGTGCTTTGTTTTTCTGCTAGCAGAGTTAACCAAAGCTTTTTATCCTTGTTTTCTGTGATTATTATCATATTCTTAGAAACTGATTGCCTTTACAATATATTTTGTAAGTAGCCAAAACTGGCTGCACAGTATACTTTACCCTTTCTTACCTGTCATATTCACAGGTAAGGGGATCACCATAAGGCAAAAAGTCAGTTCTGTTATAACTAAAAACTACAAAGTAAATAAAATAAAGACTAAAGGTAAGGAATGGCATATTATATGGGTGAAGCAGTTAATTTACTCTTAAAGAGCATAATAATGTTTTTTCTTTTTGTTTTTCAGTAACATAATGAAAGGAGAGACACCTGTAAACAGCACAATGAGCATTGGGCAGGCCCGTAAGCTGGTGGAGCAGCTGAAGATTGAAGCAAGCATGTGCAGAATAAAGGTACATAACTCACTCTTTCTGAAAACAGAATTGAGTATTGGCAGCATAAAGGTGTGTAACTTACTCCTATTGGAAAAGGAAATGAGCATGTGCAGAATAAAGGTACATAACTCACTCCTGCTGTAAACAGAAATGAGCATTGGTAGTATAAAGGTGTGTAACGTACTCCTGCTGAAAAAGAAAGTGAGCATGTGCAGAATAAAGTTATATAACTCACTCTTGCTGAAAAGAGAAGTGATCATTGGCAATGTGAAGGTATGCAACTTACTCCAGATGGAAAAGGAAGCAAGCATGTGCAGAATAATGCACTCTCTCCTGCTGAAAATGGACCTCACCCTTCAGTAGACCCAGTAGCATTTTAATAATCAAGTATGGAATTCAAAGCGAAAAGTAGATTTCCTGAATTTTGTGGGTCTATGAGCTTCCTATTTCCCATACTACTATTTAATATTAAATGGCTTCAGTTCTTTCTATTTATAAAGTCCTGGACACTCCTACATGGTCTGCAGTTTATTCTTTGTGCAAGTGGATGATTTGATAAATTTGTTCTGGTACTAACATATATATGAAACATGTAATACATTCTTATAGTCTTTCTGCATATAAGTAATGCTTTATATAAATGTCACAGCCTATGGTACTTTCTGTCACATATCTACACATGTACATACATACATACATACACAAGCCAGCAGAGGATGAGTGAAAGTCTATTTCTTTAAAGTCATCTTCCTGCTTGAATGCCAGACCCTTTGAAAAGTGTTTAAGAATCCTGTTCCTCACCACCTAAACTCAGGGTATGTTCCATTTGTCCATCACTCTGTCTCTAACAAAGTACTTCCTTAATACTAAGATGTAATTTGTCCCTCAATTTGCAGACTTGGGAACCAGGAGTACCAATGTTAAAACAAGCAAACTGGGAAGTGTGGTTACTGAGAACAGCACAGACTCATCAGAGCCAATAGACATAGTCTTTTAGGCTTTCTGACTGATTGCCTCACTGTTTCGTGTGTAATTACAACAGCCAACTCATAGATACAGTTCCATTTAACATTATTATTATTATTATTATTAATATTATTATTATTATGTTTTTTAAACATAGGAAGTAAAAAGACAAAAAAACAGTCTGAGAAGTTCTCATTATCCACCAACACAGTAAACGTGCAGCTATTTCCTTTGTTCTGTTGATATAGTTAAAACACCTTGTTAGCACACACAGATATAGTTAAAACACCTTATTGTTGCCTTTTATCTTTCTGATAGAAGAAATTCTCAAACAATCTTTCTGCTCTAGAAATGGTGAGTTGAATTCCAAAAGCTTTACTCAAAGCTATTTTAAGTTACTCCACTTTGTTTCTTATATACGATGCAGTCTTACTCATCATGGCCAAAACCTCCACAACCATAAATGTACTGGGGAAGGGATACTAGAATATCATAGGCAAGTTAATGGCATATGTTGTCATAAGTAGTACTTACATCCAGTAGACGTGGCTTGTAAGAAAGCATATAGAGCAGTAAACAGTTTCACATTGCAGGATACAAGGTTTTCTGAATAACTTATAGAGTAGTTGATAGTATCTGAAGTTCTTCTTTGTGTAAAATGGTTGACAAATACAGTCTTGGTTTGGGCACTTTAAGGTTTGGCAGTCCCTTTAATTTAGCAACAAATTTTTGTTTCAGGGTGATTGTTCAGTAGAAGCGTTTGAAAAAAAAGGGAAAAATAAAATTTAGGGGAACTGTTTTGGCAGAAATAAGTGTATGGGAAAGGCATGATTTAAATTTTGAGAGACACGGAGTTAGTGGAGGGAGTGGAGCTGGATTTTGGCATAGGTCTCAAAGAGCAAAAACAATTAATATCTTTATGGTCCCACCTTTGAATGATGGGATTATAAGACTTTGATTCTGCTATCATCTAAAGGTGCATTGGCCCCACCTTAGAAATATAATAATCCTAATAGTTTCAACTTTTATATTCTGTACACATTTTTTTATTGTTTGAATGTTAGGAAAGTGTGTCAGGAAAGTTTACTGAATTACTTTGTACCAGTGTTGCATGGGAAAGTGTTAGGGAGCAATGAGAGGGAAGGTACAGATGAAATTTGAAAATGTTTGACTGGGACTGTATTTATAAGGATGTAACAAGGGACAGAAGTTTTAGAATAGAAGAATTCCACATTGGGGGAATAATAAAATAAGTGACTAGAAGTTCAAGGATGCTGCCAATAGATTATCGGATGCAGGGTCAGGCATTGGCAGGGATATGGTCCATATTTTAGCTTGGAATGTTAATGGACTTTGAAATCAAAGTACAAGGGTAGACATCAGCGTCATACTGCTGCAGGAAACACATTTAATGTAAGATAACTATGTTTAGCTATCCAGAAGGGTTACAAAGTTATAGCTAGTCTAGCTAAGTTGGTGTTTGTAGAAGAGGGTAGTGTTGTTACAAGACAAGACTTGTGCCCTAGAAGTTGATGGAGTATTAGATGAAAGTAGTGAATGCTTAATAGGCCTCAAAGGGAATTATAAAGGTAACAAAGTAACAATATTGGGTATCTATATCTCCCCTACAACAAATGTCCAAGAGGTAAGAAGACTGCTACTGGAAGTAGTTACATTTCCTGAAGGGATTCTCATTCTTGTAGGAGATTGGAATATGGTGTTTCAGGAAAAAAAGACACAGAGGATAAAGTAGTAGGAACCTGAGAACTATAGAGAAAGGGTGTACAAACTGTTGGCAGGCTTTGGAATGTGGGATGCATAGTATCAATGAAAGGAGATGCAAGATAAGGGGTTCACGTAGTTTAGTAGGAAGTGGTCAAGGATCAATAAGGTGTTAAATTTCAAAGTAACACTGAGCAATGATATTTGAACATTGCACATCCACAACCTTTTTCAGATCATGCATTAGTTTAAGTGGATAATAGTCTAGGGGGACAGAGAAATCAAGGCTAAATATTGGAACCTCCTCTTCTGTGTGTTTATGAATAAAGAAAAACTAAGACAGATCAATGAATTGCTTCATAGTGTTTTCAGTGGAGAGGCAATAATTACTTTTAACTCCTGAGATAATCCTAAAAAACAAATTAGATTTAGGCTGCAAAATTATCTGTTCTTGTTAAGGCAATCAGCTAGACCTACCAGATTTAGGAATATAAAAAGGCTGACAAATTTGCAGACTATACAAGGGATATTGTCAATTGATAAGGAGCACAAGAAGAGGTGATTGAATGAGGAATAACAAAGGAAGGAAGACAACATGATTCCAGGTTGGGGATTAATGGTAAGGGGGATAAACTTTATGAGCTCAATGAGAGCTGTACACGTTTTGACAGAAAGACTGAGGCAACACATGGTTGAAAGGGCAGTATTCCAGTTGAGGGATGAAAAAACTCACTGATATTTTAAGGAATAGGAAAAACATTGCAGATGTTCTGAAACTTCTTTGAGGAACTTTATAAAAGGGAGATTTGGATAAGGGATAAAAAGGAACAAATACAAGCATATTTGCTGGGCTGTCTATTGCTAAAGGGGACACAAGAGGTTTCAAAAAGGTTGCTTTAGAACATAACTGAGATAGAATTAGTGGATGTCTTAGAGAATTACAAAAGTGGGAAGACAGTATACCAATGCAGGTATGAAAGTTATCCAAGAAACAGATGTTAGGGATCTGGTTGAAGCTAAAGAATGACATTTTGATAATGGGCAAACTTCCAAGCTCTTGTAAAATGGGGATTACAGGAGGCTTTTCTAAACTCCCTAGAAATAAATATGCAGAGAATATTTTAAAAACTCACCACTTGCAGTGCTAGCAAATAAAGAAATCTTTCCAGCAGATTATACATTTCAAGCTAATGGACAGCTGTTTTACTTTCCCCCAAGTGTGTACAATCATGGAGTTTGGGAAAACTGGTGACACTTTCTACAAGGGGGTGGTAAAAGGGACATAGATCATGGCTTCTTGGTGGTCTTCAATAAACAGCTGGAATCACTTGTCAATCAGAATGACTCTCGCTATCAATTATTGAAAATATGCCTAACTTGCTTGAACCAGGATACGGTACCATCTCCACAAAGTTCACCAGTGTACTTTGTTTTCCTGGCATATTTACAGTTCACCTATTTTCAGAAACTCTTATAACTCACTGATCAAGAACAAAATTATTTTTGGACTTCCAAGATGGTTGCACATTGAGTAACAGCTTAATTTCAGCTCTCCCAGTGTGAAAACAGAAACTCAGAAGAGAGAGACAGTGAACTCATATTTGGGGTAAATTTCAATAACTGGCTAGTAAGTGCACTGCCAGGATGTCAGCAAAAAAGAAATTCAGAGATCCTGAAAAAAAATCAACCACAGAAGGTGAGGAAAAACACTGACTGGGAAGAATTCTGCAGCTGTTCAGCAAAAAGTAGTGTGATCTCCAGCTTTGGTGCAAGGCAGTACTTCCAGTAACCTAAAGGAAAAAAAATAAGTCCAATGTACTCAGAGCTGATTAAAATAAATGAAGTACTGATGGAGTATATCAACTCAAATAATAAAATCCTGGAAAAAATGGAATAAGTTTTAAATAGATATTCAGATGAGGTGACAAAACTGCAAAAATGGAGGATAAAATGAAGAAAAGGCTTGCTGAATGTGAGACTGCTCAAGAAGAGATGTTTCAAAAACAATAACAGAATAAGAGGGTAGAGCACACAAGGAAAATCTGAAATGTTCTGTTGTACTAGAGAAGCTGGAAGGAACAGACTGCATTCATTTTATGAAAGCATAATAAGCAACTGGACTGGTATTCCATAGCAGGAGTTGTTAATTGAAAGGTCACATTATGTGTATGCTCCAAACCTGGCCATGAGAAAGCAACCTAGACACCTAACAGTAAAGATGCGATCTTACTAGCAGAAGGAGTTGGTTCTGACAAAACTGTGGCAGAAGGAGAAAGTACTAAAAGTGGGAGACAGTAGAGTGTTTCTGGAAAATGATTACTCACTGTACACCAGGCAAAGGAAGAGTAAATTTATTCCACTAATCAGGAAATGTCAAGAAGCAGGCATGAGATTCCAACTGCTGTATCCAGCTATCTTCAGAATATTTTTCCAAGAGGGACAAAATAATTTTTTGATGCAGAACATATTAAGGAAAAAATACAAAGGTTTGTGCAATAAAAGTGAGCTGTGAAACAGAAGGAGATTAAGCTTCTTGTTCTTCTGGTACTAAAGACTGCAGAGAGACTGTGCCAGTAAAACATTTTCCATTATTTCAATGGAAAATGCTTGAGAGACAGAAAAAAGTACAAGAGTTGACTAGAGGAACTGAGAGTATGTGGGAAACGAAGCAGAGACTGGATTTGGGAGATGGAGATACACAGGAATAAAACCAGCTACTCTGAAATTGACAAATACATGTGGGATTAAAAAGCATTAATTATATTTATAAAACATAGCAGAACAAGAAAACCTGGAAAAACTGCAAATGTAATATGGAAAGTTTTCAAAGAGAAATTGTTTGACTGCAAAAAATCAAAAAAATGTTTAACATCAGGATCTAGGCATACAACTTCAGGGGATATAGTTCCATAAGCAAGACACCTGATTAAGGTGAGAGACAAAAATTATAAGAAATGGAAGAGAGGTCAAACTATAACATTGAAAACTAGACAAACAAATTAAGAATGAGATTGTGAGACAAGATCAAGAAGAATTTGAAGAAAATTTATATAAAGATATTGAATATAATAGGAAACCATGTTATAGATACATAAGATGTTGAAGGAGTAAAGACATACAAATTGATAAACAATGTGCAAATTCTGAAATTTATTCTCAGACACAAAAGATTACAAATATATTTACAAAATCTTATGCAAAACAGTTTGACTTCGCAAAGGGGGTGATAAGTTGTCCTAGTGACATCCAGGTAACCTCAGATACTAGAATCAAATTAGATTATATTGAAAAAGGACTGCACAAACTGGATCCAAACAAATCACAGGGAGGATATGGAATTAGTAATAATGACCTCAGAATACTTCAGCAAGAACTTGCAGTACCATTATATCTATTATTTACTGGGTCATATAAATATGGGGAGGCTCCTCAAGATTGGAGACATGCACTTATTAAACCTGTTTTTAAGGGAAAGGGGAGTATGACAAACCCAGAGTCATATAGACCCTTAAGTCTACTTTCATGTTGTGGAAATATAATGGAGAAGGTAATATTGGATAAGTTATTGTCAGAACTGGATAGGCTGAAACTTGAAACCATATACCAGCATGCATACAATGAAAACAGATCTATTACCACCTGTAACATGATGTTCCATAACAATATAATAACAGCTATGAATGAAAATTGTGTTGTGATGTAATGTATATAGATTTAACTTCAGCATTTGACAGGGTCACACACAAAACGCTGATCAATAAATTAGAACTAGGTATTCTTGATAAGACGGATAGCTATATGGCTTACAAATAGGACATGGCAAGTATCATACAGCAGTTTTACTGGTGAAATTCGTAGTTACAGTCAGGGTGTCCAACACGGCTTTATCCTAGGCCCTTACTTGTTTAAACTGTATCGCTCAAACCTAACTTTTTCATCTGAGGTGTTCTACACGCTATAATGCAGATGACCTCAGATTGGGTAAACTGATTACATGTGTTACAAATAAGGCATGCCTGCAAAAGGACTTGACTAAATTGATCATTTGGGCACAGGAGAAGAATATGCTGATAAATACATCAAAAACTAAGCATATGAGATTTGAAAGACAAAGTGATAGGTGAATATTTAATACAGCACACAGTGATCAAAAGTGTAGACTCATTTAAGGATGTAGGTATATGGGTAGATGCAGCTTTCAGTTTTTCTAATCATATCAACCAATTGGTTAATGACAGTTATAGAACTATAGGCTGTATAAAAAGATTTATAAAGTCAAGGAAATCAGAAATGATGAAGTCATTATTTGTTAGTTACATTAGACCCAAAATTGAGTATGGAATAATAGGTTCATAGGTTCATAGGTTTATACTAGGCTATCTGCCCTAAGGCATTTATAAGCCTAGCCCAAATTTTTGTGGCTTACGCCACCCCTTATATGAAAAAATACTGTGCCCATTAGTTTGTTGTGCCTCTGTCCAGCAGTGACACAGAGATGATTCCCAGGATAAACCTATGATCTCCCATCCACAGGTCAAGATTTCTCTTGAACAGAGCCAGCGAGGTGCTCTGCCTCACATGGATCGGGATTTTATTCCACAGCATAGGGAGTCTCTGAGTGATAAATCTATCCCTCCAGCACGTCCTATTTATATCCGTGCTAAGGTTTAAGTCGCTTGCTCTAGTGGTTTTGGTGGATTTGGATTTTTTGAGGTGGAGCATGTCCATTAATTCCGGGTTGGACATGGCCTTGTATGTCAGGCACATGTCACCTCTGAGCAGACGGTATGCAACTGAATAGAGCTGGAGTTTCTTCAATCTGGCAGCATATGACAGATTTTGGAGTCCCTTTATCCTTTTGGTGAGGAACTTTTGGGGTCTCTCCAATTGCTGCAGATGTCGGGTGAGATACATCCCGAATGGGGCATTGTACTCGATCATTGGTCTGATAAGTGAAGAGTACAGGGGAACAATGACCTCACTAGATCTGGATGTGAATCCCTTCATGATCAGGTGGCAATGTAGAAGGTCTTTCTAACCACTTCAGCAACATGAGTGTAAAAAGAAAGGCCACTGTCAACCTGGGTCCCCAGGTCCCTGATAACCTCTTCTGTGCTTAGTGGATTGCCACCTATATGGTAGCTTGGGGTTACCTTGTTTTTCCCGAAGGGTATGACTATACATTTTTTGGCGTTTAACTTCAGGCCATGGCTCTGGCACCAGCTATCTGTTTCTGTGAGTCCCTTCTGAAGGATATCCGTGTCCGATGCACTTTCCACTATGGCGCCCAGTTTGCAGTCGTCTGCAAACTTTGTCAGCCAAAGTCCTCCCATGTTGGCCTGTACTTCTGAGAAGTAGATGCCGAACAATAGGTGGGCCAAGGACCAAGCCCTGTGGGACACCACTTGTGACCGGCTTGGAGTCTGACATAGCGCCAGCAACTCTAACCCTGTGGGTTCTGTCCTTAAGCCAGTTTGCAACCCATCTTGTGACATATGGGTTTACATTTAAGCTGGTAAGTTTTTCTACAATACCCGAGTGGGGTATTGTGTCGAAGGCCTTTGCAAAGTCAAGGTAGGCTGTATGGACTGCCTTTCCCTCATCAATGGCCTTGGTGACTGTTTCGAAGAAGTCAACCAAGTTCAAAAGGCATGATCTGCCCTTGACGAAGCCAAACTGGGTCGGGTCCAATGTCTGCAAGTCCCCTATATCTTTGTTTATGAGCTCCATTATGATCCTCTCCATAGCTTTGCAGACTAGACTTGTTAAGCTTATGGGGCGGTAATTACCAGGGTCCGTAGAGGCACCGCCTTTGTGGAGTGGGACCACAGTTGCCGTACGCCACTCCTTGGGCACATATCCTGTGGTAAGGCTGAGATTAAACAGCTGCCTTATGTGCAGGTTTAATTCCTCATTTAGCTCGTGTAGCACAAAGCCGGGGACACCATCCGGTCCCATTGATGCTGTGTTTTTAGCTTTAGAGAGAGCAGCTTTCACCTGCGCATTTGAGATGTCTGGGAGGCTACACTCTGCTGGGATAGTTATCTCTCCTTTAGGGGGGAGAGGGGGGGTGAAGTTTGCACTGAACCTGTCTGCCAGTATGTTGGCAATGTCTGTGGGTTCAGTGATTTTTGTATCATTTTGGACTAATTCTGAGCATATCTGGGAGTTTCCACCCAGGTTCCTAACATAGCTGAAAAAGGCCTTATGATTGTCCTTTGAATCCATGGCAATTTTCTCTCAAAATTGGCCTTAGTTGATTTTATGAGTGCTCGTATTTTTTACTAATAATGATCAAGGGTGACTTCCCTTTTATGGATTTTGTTCTATCATGTAATAGCTTTCTCCTCTTATTGTAAAGTTTGTTAATGGCTGGGGTCCACCAGACTGGATGTTTGCCCTTTGTGGAAAGAGTCTTGGTTTTATTTGGGATTGCCTGATCCATGCAGTCCTGGAGGTGTTCATAGAAGGCATCTGTAAGGGCTTCCGCAGCTTGGCTTGTGGTTTCCACTGGCTCAGGGGCCTTGAAGGATACCACACCAGTCTTGAGTAGTGTGAAGTTTGCTTTAGAGAAGTTCTTCACTGTGGTCTTTTTTGTTTGGGGTGGGGGCGGGATGTAGATTTCCAGTGAGATTAGTTTATGATCAGATCTCACCAATAAGGGATATACTTCCGGTGTGGAGCATTTTGTCCCCATGTTTGTGATAATGAGATCTAGTATATTTTCTCCTCTCATGGGAACAGTGACTAGCTGTTCCATGGCATTTGAATTTATGAACTCCAGGAACCATTGGGCTAGAAAGTTAGGGCTTGAGTAATGTTCCCAGTCTATATTCGGGTAGTTGAAGTCACCCAATATGATGGTGTTTGGAGATACATTTATACCCTCCAGTGTCTTCAGGAAGGCTGTGTGGGGTTTCTGAGTTTGAGAGGGTGGCCTGTAGCATGCTACAATTTGTAGAGCAGTTTTGCCTATGGTTAGTTGCACCTGGATGGTTTCCAAAGCTTTGTGCGTTGCCACCAACCTGGAGGTGTGGGTATCCTTTATGAATATGGATACACCTCCTCCTTTTGTGGTGTGGTCCGGGTTTTGGGGCCGGAACGCATGATATGAGGTAAAACCTAATAGTGCCGGGGTGCTCTCAGGAGCCTTGAACCAGGTTTCAGTTACAGCACAGACATCGATGTTCTCCATACTGAGAAGGGCCTCGAGTGCGTGCATTTTGAGATTTAGACTTCTGGCATTGAGCAGCATTACCCTCAGTTTCTTCCCATTTTTGTTTTCTAGGGTGGTAGGTTTAGAATTTGGGCCTTGCCTAAAAAATGCACTATGGGGGTGGCAAGAGCCTTAGCCAATATCCGGAATCCCAGGGGTGACAGGTGCAAGCCGTCCCTTGCGAAGCAGCGTGGCTTGTCAAGCATGTCATCCCAGGCAGACAGGCACTGGATCCCCTTTGAATGACACCAGACATTAAGCCAATTGTTAAAGCTGATCATCTTGTCTCTATATTGTGGCATCATTCTTGGTGAAGGAAGGATACTGCTCAGGGTCAGGGTCATACCTGCCTGGGCTACATAATCAGAGAGCTCCTCTATGTCTCTTTTCATGCAGTCCAGGGAGGTACGTCTTAGGTCGTTCACACCAGCATGGACAATGACTGTGTCATATTTGTACTTGCCGTGGAGTGACCAGAGTGCTTGTGTTATGTGGTGGATTCTAGCACCCGATAGGCAGCTTACTGTGACCCTCTCCTTGTTCAGCCTGGTGAGTGGGACATCAGTGTGTCTGACTATGGAGTCACCTATGACAAGTATGTTTGGTGTTGTATTTGGCCTTAAGGGCTGTGACTGCTTTGCACACTGCTTTTGTGGTTTATGTGTTGCTTGTGGGGTGTCTTGAGGTAGCAGTTGTTTGGGTGTCTGCTTTGGAGGCCTCTGCTGTTTAGGTAAATTTTTACTCAGAGCCTCCGAGTATGTCTTTGTGTGTTTATGTGTTTGATTCAGTGGTGTGATAGCATTATGTGAGGCTGGTTTTGTGGTGTGTGTAGTTGCCTTCTCCTCCTGTCTGGTCTTGCCAGTCCTGAGTTGAGAGAGCTCAGCCTCCAGTTTGGCTAAATAGCTGCATCTCTCGCAAGTATTTGTGTTATGTGGGAGGAGGAGAGGGTTGTCTGTGTACATGAGGCAGTTATAACATTGCCTCAAGATTCCCAGATTCACCAGCTGGACTGGAGAGGAGATTGACAACTGACCTTTGGACATGCTAGAATAATATTGGGAATTCCTTAATAATTGAAAACAAGGGCCAGTGGGGAGTGAGGGTGTAGAGCTTTTAATTTTTAGTGCTGACTTATATAATTGCTTTAGTGAGCAAGTGCCAGGTAACTTGAGTGCAATGTGTTACAAGTAACTAAATGCAAAAACGACAAACAGTAACTTTCTTTCAAGGGAAACAAGGAACTAGTACAGTAAGCAATGCAGATATCACTAGTGATCCACAGAAGCGCTGAGAAGCCGCGTATTAGGTGGAATTAGATTCCAGGGAAATAATAAGCAAACAAACAACAAGCATATAAACAAAGCTAGATTCAGCAGGCCTGGATCTAGTCTATGCTAGAGCAAACAAGCTGTACCAATTTCAGTAAGATACAGTTCAAATATTCAGGCACTATAAACATTTAACCAGAAATTCCCAGCTCAGAAGGGCAGAGTCCAGCCTCTTCTCCCACAAGAGTGCAGACCACGAACCTTCTTAATGTAAAATAACTGGCCTGAAGCCCAAGTGCCTAAACCAGAACTAATACCCTTGGACACTGGGCTCTCAATCAGCAGTTCCCAACTTAGAAGGATGAAAGCTACCTGTCCTGCCACCACAGTGCTTGCCACAAACCTTCCTAATGTAAAACAACTGGTCTGAAGCCCAAGTGCTTAATCCAAAAGACTTAGAATGATAGCTACACTTTAATCAAGTTACAACCAAGCAGTAATAAATACAATTGAATACTTTAGAGAATGTCTGGATTAGTGCTCAAGTTACACAAACAAAGCTAGATCCAGCAGGCCCGAATCCAGTCTATGCCACAGCAAACAAGGTGCACCAACTTCAGTAAGAAGCAGTTCAGATATGCATGCACTATAAGCCTTTAACCAGAAATTCCCAGCTCAGAAGGGCAGAGTCCAGCCTCTCCTCCCACAAGAGTGCAGACCATGAACCCTCTTAATGTAAAATAACTGGCCTGAAAGCCCAAGTGCTTAAACCAGAATTAATACACTTTTAGAATAACAGACACTGAGCCCTCAATCAGCAGTTCCCAACCAAGAAGGATGTAAGCTACCTGTTCTGCCACAACAGTGCAGACCACAAACCCTCTCAGTGCAAAACAACTGGTCCGAAGCCCAAGTGTTTAAACCAAAAGGCTTAGAATGAGTTACACCAAGCAGTAATAAATACAACTGAGTATTTTTAAGATGATGCAAAAGTAAAATGAAGTAGGTAGAAACACAAGTACAGTAAAAGCAGATAAAATTTTTTTTTTTTTTATCTGAACAAGTGCTGAGATCAAAGAAACAGATTTGAGTGCTGAAACTAGAAAACTGGCTAGTTATAAGAAAAAAAAACAAGCTAGAAGGCTTCCCTCAAACACAGAAGGGCTTGGGGGCTCAGAAGCCTACAAATAGTCTATACCACTTAACAGGAAAGGCAGGAAATAAGCTTAATTTTTTTTTTGTCTGTTTCCCAGATGCTCTCTTTGTACACAGTAGGAGTGCCTGAAATCAGAATATGATCTCACTGCACTCAGTTGAGTAAGCAAATGAGATGGGCCCAGAGGCAGGCTGAGGGGCGGGCAGTTTCAAGGCCACTAAGATTAACACCAAAACAAAAACAGGGAGGGTGGGTGGGAATAACTGAAGAGCAGAATAACTGCCACTTGAGTTAAATATTCCTTCAACGCAGTTTAAATCAAATTAAATACTGTATTTTTTTTAAAAAAGTGCAGATAAAGGTACTTAAATTCTCTTATACGTCCAGTTGAATATAACCAAGTTCTTATCTGGCCAAAGCTGAGGTTTTTAAGCAATAAAAATTTCACAATGCACCACTTAAAAAGGCAAGGACAGGAAATCAAAGAATGTGGCTACCCCCACACCTGTAATTACTAGCAAATAACACACTAGCTTCAGTTCAAGTTACTAAAGAGAAGAATAACTGCCACTTGAGTTAAATATTCCTTCAACACAGTTTAAATCAAATTAAATACTGTATTTTTTTTAAAAGTGCAGATAAAGGTACTTAAATTCGCTTATACGTCCAGTTGAATATAACCAAGTTCTTAGCTGGCCAAAGATGAGGTTTCTAAGCAATAAAAATTTCACAATGCACCACTTAAAAAGGCAAGGACAGGAAATCAAAGAATGTGGCTACCCCCACACCTGTAATTACTAGCAAATAACACACTAGTTTCAGTTCAAGTTACTAAAGAGCAGAATAACTGCCACTTGAGTTAAATATTCCTTCAACACAGTTTAAATCAAATTAAATACTGTATTTTTTAAAAAAGTGCAGATAAAGGTACTTAAATTCTCTTATACGTCCAGTTGAATATAACCAAGTTCTTAGCTGGCCAAAGCTGAGGTTTTTAAGCAATAAAAATTTCACAATGCACCACTTAAAAAGGCAAGGACAGGAAATCAAAGAATGTGGCTACCCCCACACCTGTAATTACTAGCAAATAACACACTAGCTTCAGTTCAAGTTACTAAAGAGCAGAATAACTGCCACTTGAGTTAAATATTCCTTCAACACAGTTTAAATCAAATTAAATACTGTATTTTTTTTAAAAAAAGTGCAGATAAAGGTACTTAAATTCTCTTATACGTCCAGTTGAATATAACCAAGTTCTTAGCTGGCCAAAGCTGAGAAAAACTTATAAGAAAACAAGCATGAGTAAACGGGAAAGCGTACAGCAGAAATATCCAAGGGCATCCGGCATCCGTGGATGTGAAAATTTAAGTTAATATGAAAGAGTAAAATATCTGAACTTGTACAGTGTCTCTTACAGATACCTAAGCAGAGATCATATTCAGGTATATAGGGCATTTAGAGACAACTACCTCTGGAAATGTTTGGGGTTATCAAAAAATACTAGAGAATCATCAGACAACCTATGTAGAAGATTCTATAGGAATAAGAAGTGTACTAATTGGTTATCATTAGCTGATGCATAGACTAGGCTATCAAATTACATTAAAGCAAATACTAGTTCAGATATTTTTAATAACAGCCTGGACACTAGGAACAAGTTTTTTGGTATATTGGCAAGCTAGAAGGACATTAATACCCGTGCTTGAAATACTTGTATCTATGTATGTATGCATGTACACTGGCATGTATTTACATTCCACCTAAAACTGCTATAATGGAGCTTAAGAAAATTCTGGGAGAAATAATCAGTTTTCAGCAGGGAATATTACTTATAGGTTGGGACTGGAATTTGATTTACAGCAGGGAAGATGTGTCGGGGGGGGGGGCAGAAGGGAAAATATAACAAAGGGGGATATATTTTTGAAGACATTTTCTGAAAATATTTGGCATGGAAGATGTATTTACATACTTTTCCCCAAGATACAAAAAACTGGGCTATGCTAGATAGAACTTACATTTCACAGGAACGTGCATTTAATTGACGGTTTTGATAAGCATTCAAGAACTATTTCAGATCACGCGACAATAATAACTAAAATAAAAACGCACAGTAATGAAATAAAAAAGAGACACTGGTGCTTTCCCACCTATCTGTTGAAAAGAGAGGAATTTAAGGAATGGGTAGTGGAAATTATTCAGGAGTTATTAGAGACAACAGAAATTTCTTCTGAAAATATAGTTAGGGAGTGGGATAAAATTAAAGTGGAGTTTAGACAGATATGGTTAAGAAGTAATAAGAATTATTGAATGGGACAGAATAGTAGGAATTTCACAGAAGAAGAAGAGGAGCAATTACAGAGTGCTAAGCAGAAAATAAAGGATTACCTCAATAATATGCATGAGTTTAAAAAGATGGCTGTTAAGCAACTGTTTTTTGATAATAATGCCAGAGCAAAAATCTTTTAGTGCAACTTATCAGGCAACAGAAATTAGTAAGGGTTGTTGCCGAGCTTAGGAAGCCTATAACAAGAGACCCTGTTTTGGAAATTTTATAAAAGTTTATATAAAGCAGATAAATATGGAGCTCAAGAAAAAGGTACAAATGGAAACATTTATAGAGGAATTAAATATGCCAGGGTTAGAGGTAGATGAGGCTCAATTACTAATAGTTATGATAAGAGGAGATGAGATAAAAATGGTGATGTATAACCAATCAACAGGAAAGTCCCCAGGAAGATATGGTATTCCTGTGGAAGTTTGGAAGCTAGGAGGGAAAAAAATGATAAAGATTTGGAAGGTTTTGTTTAACAGTATTTTAAGAGGAGAAGCACCAGCATCCTGAAAGGAAGCGCTGGTGGCTGTACTACTTAAAGAGGGTAAAGGCCCATCAGATCCAGCTTCATACAGACCCATTTCAATCTTAAAGCATAAGTATAAAGTGTTTATGTCTATAATGGCTAAATGAATTGCAAAGGTGATGACAAAATTGATAGACATGGATTGATATGGTTTTGTGGAGGGGAGGCAAACATTTGACAACATTAGCAGAACAGACGATTCAGAGGGAAGCTGAATGTAAGAAAATACCACTGTTATTGGTGGGTCTTGATGCAGAGAAAGCTTTTGACAGAGTAAGCTTGGAGTTTATGACAAGGCAATAAAAGCATTTGCATTCTGTGATAAAATTATAAGGCTGATTAAGAGGATATATGAGGGATCAGAGGCGAAAATTAAAGTGGGTGGGTTCCTCTTTGATAATTTCTGTTTGAGCAGAGTAACCAGGCAGGGGTGTCCTCTTTCACCTTTGTTATTTGCACCATATTTAGAACCACTGCAAAGAAAATTAGAGACTCATAAATTCAAGGATATAATTGGTATGGTAGTCAAGAAAAGCTGGCTCTATTTGCAGGTGATAAAACCAAAAAAGTACATTTCAGTGTTGTGGAACATTTTGAGGCACTTTCACATATTTTCAGGATACAAAATTAATGATGATAAAACAAAGGCAATAGATGTAAATTTGGTACCCACAAGCAAAACTGGTTCAGCAATATCCGTATTTATGGGGATATGATAAATTTAAGTACTTAGGCATAAGGATTAAAAAGGATTCCATGTGGCAGCTAAGGATATGTGGGAAGAGACTAAACAAAAGATAATACAAAACTGAGAAATTGGAAGTTGTTATACAGCTATGGATAGCAAGATACAAGGCGTTAAAATGTTTTTATTCCCTTTAGTTTTATACACAGGTCATGCATATTTTATCAACTGGAGGGAAAGTTTTGGATAACAATTAATAAAGAGCTGAAGGATTATATATGGGAGGGGAAGATCGGAAGACTCAAGTGAGATAAGCTGATTCTTCCAATTGAACAAGGCAGTTTTGGATTACCCAATTTAAGGGGGTACTTCAGCACTATACAGTTAAGGCTCCTATATATAGCACAAGTAGAAACCTATAATTCATAGTGGGAAAGGATGATAAAAGAGGAGGAAGTTTAAGAAACAATGAGAAACTGGGATTTTGGATGCAGATCTTTAAGGACAATAACAATAGCCATGCAGAATATTATATTAATAAAGTAGCAGAGAGTATTCTAAGAACTAATCAACACGGGAATGCAGAAAGGAGATGGTGATGACTGCAATTAGGGATACACAGAACAGACAAGAGGGGGCTAGAATTTATTGGAGAAAACTGGGAAAAGAACCAAGGTACTGGGAGCAAATAATTAGAGAGGGAAAACTGATAGAATGGGAAGAGGCCAAGAATTTATTTGGACTGCTGGATAGAGATTGCTTTCCCTATCAAAGATTGTTATCAGAGTGTAGGCAAAGTGAAAGAAATGGGGGGGGCTAAGCTAAAGATCAGCTGTGGTAGAGTTTTTAATAGAATCTAGAACAAAAGCTGTTAAAAAGGAATAATTAGTAGAGCATACAAAATATTGTATGATAACTATAAGAATAAATCAGAGGAGGTTAGAAAGGATTGGAAAGAGAGACTGGATAAACAATTCACAAAGAAACAATAGGGGGAAATATGTATGTCTGCCAACTATACAACAAAATCTAGAAGATTTAGGATCTTTGCTTGCAAGTATTTACATAGGTATTTTTATACCCAAGTAGACTTCAGAGGATTTTTTCTCAGGTAGATGGCAAATATTGGAGGTGTGATGGGGAAGAAAATGGTAATTGGGAACATATTTTCTGAGAGTGTAATGGGTTGGCAGACTTTAAAGATTCCCTGTAGACTGCTCTGTCTATGTAACTAAGGAAATGTTTTTTTTTTTTTGAACTATGATACAGAATTGGAATTGCCGAGGTATAGTAAGGCCTTGCTGAGTCTGATGTTACTGGCTGCCAAAAAAGCAATTACTAGAAAATGGAAATCAAAGTCTAACCAACTTTACTAGAAAAAGTGAATATAGTAACAGAGATACATCATCTGGAATTGAGATCTTTACAAAAAGATAGGCACAAATTACATAGGCAAAAATGGGGCTTGTGGGAACAACACATGCAGAGGAGGAGGAACAAGGTTTAAAAGAAGGCAGGATTTTAATGAGCTATGTAATGTTTGACTGATAATGACAGGATAGATTATAAGTGATGTATAATGTTTACAACTACAATTATGTCAGTCTGTTTTGTTTTCATTGATATAAATGTATGATAATGTATGATTGCATATGTCATATGTGATAATTTAATAAAGATGTTTCTTGTTTCAAAAAAGAGCAAAATTATCTTGTTGCATCCTCAAAAACAGTTTTCTTTGTTATTTTCTTTGGCAAATCACTTTTTGTGTTACATATTAATAAACTTCACTTCCTCATTTCTTATGTTTATTTTTTAAAATGTATTTACTTTACTGCATTGCAAGGAAACACAGTCAGACAGTTTGGAAAGCATCATCCCATGTGCTACAGAAACCAGATTAAAACAACAGAAATAGTTTAACTGCAGAGGTGGGCATAATCAGTAGACAACCCGTGATGCAAAAGACGTATAAGACAGTTCTTACAAGGCGTATGGTCATGAAGTAAATGCAGTGGTATGAGTTTATATGAATTGTTCCTGATATACCCCTTATTCTGCTTGAATTATCAGTTACTTCTCCTTGAAAAGAAATAACTGCTTAAGATTGTGGAAGAGATGTTTAAGGAATCAAAGAGGGATAAGCAGTCCCTGGATGTTAAGAAACTGCATTTTGGAAGTATAGAGGGTGCAAGAGCCATGGCCACATTGAATAAGCAGACAGAAATGAGGCTGGCTTCTACTTTCTATGTTTTATCAATGTTTAAAGAGCAACTATCATTTAAAAATATTTTGGTAGAATTGTTAGTGATTATAGTATTACTGCTTATGGGAGATATGGAAACATTAACCATGACCAGAGCATAATAGGCCTCACCGAGGCAAGGACAGGGGTAAACTCCACAGCAGCTTTGACTGTAAGTAGAATATGTTACAGTATTTCTAGGTTCTTGCCAAAGTTTGGTAGTATGAAAAATCAGGCTTTTAACCAAAAATTACATTGCTATGATGACAGCAGAGCCAAAAGAAGCACCTTTACTCCCCTCTTCAGAATAATGAAACCTAATGAGATACTGTTGAAACTACTGCACTATGTAGCTGGTCCTGAGGGCAAACAGGGAGAAAGCCCTGATTGTGGTCCAGGTGGCAGGAGTTCAGTTAGTGGCTCAGAGTTTGATGGTGCTAGCAGAGGAGAATAAGCATGCACTTTGTGGGAGAAGGGTGGGCTGGAGCAGGACAAGCCTTGGAGGAGGGGAGGCATGGTGGTGGGCATCCTAGGGGGAAGACTTGAGGACTTGCAGCACACCTAGCTACCATCTGGTAGAAATCTTCATTAGAAAGTGCACAGGAATATACACTCACAAGATGGAGGACTTTGTGAGTCACTGAAGTGATGCAGGTAGCTGATCACTCCTTTACAGAGCAATGTTAAAGACTAACACTAATACTCTTATTCTTGGAATACTAGTGAGAGTACAAACGCCTTGATGTCTGAATGAAAGATGGCCCCTCTGGACATCTCTCACCCTAATGAGTATGAGGACTCCCTACTGCCAGGAAATTAATAACTGTTGTGGGCAGCTTTAATGGTCAGCAGGTTGGGGGCAGAATAACACCTAGAAAAATACTGCACTGACCACCTTTAAGATTTTTTTTTGTACTGATGGGATGGAAGAGTTTGTGCTACTGAGGGGGGGGGGTCTGAGGTAAGAATGGGACAGACAGGAAGGCACAGAAATGCAGACAGTCATGATTTCAGAAAAAAAGAACCTCTATGATGCCCACTTGGTTAGTGATCACTGTAATGTACAGGTAAGTGTGTGTTTAATAATCTCATAAGGCTATGGTGCATGTGGGATGTCACGTGATTCTGTCTTGCTTAGGTAGCTGCCATCATTATGATAAAGGATGTAGTTGCTTACCTCTGAGCTCATGGAGGTCTGTGTCTCTCTTTGTAACTTTAAGCATTACAGAACTCCCACTGAGGAAAACAGCAACAATCTCCTTATCATCTAAAAAGAAACTGCTGTTGCCCTGAAAGGTAGGTCCAAGCTTGGGCCATATTCAAAACAATACAGTAATTCATGGCTATAAAAGTCATTAGGGTTAGGATTACATAGTCAAGAAGTCCAGTTCTGAGGTAATTTATGCTTATCCACCTTTATTTTTAAGTTAATTATTGGACTACTGTAGACTAATGCTGGTTAGTAACTTGGATGATGAGAAAGGCAGTTTAAAGATGATGGAGGGGAAGTAGCATGTATTAAGATTTATGATTTATTATAGTAAGGATGTACTTAAAAGGGATGGTTACTTTGGCATTTCCCTTATTGGTTTTACATAATTCATGCATAATCACATATCTATTACATATTCCCTGTATTTACGTATTTGTCCACTTCTGTAATTCCATGAGTTTTAATTCTGTAATGCAATAGCACCCTCATCTTCAAGTAAAATATACCACAGACTACCACTGTCACACTGCTGTTTCTGATATAGGTCTAATAAGAAAGTACAGTTCAAGACATCTCTTTAAAATGTTTAACGTGAATATTTATTGGCTCCATGATTAGGTGCAGCAGAAATATACAGATCTTTTGTTGTATTTAAAATTATGGCCGTAGTTTTGTTATGGTACTCTATTGTGTATATAGTTATGATTGTAAACAGGTAGAATGTATTCAGGATAGAAATAAAAAAAAGAAATATTAGGGTACTGTTTTTTACATTCAGAAATGTTATGTGTAAAATGGGAAGATTCAGAAGACTGAAGCACACCGTACTGATGAAGGGGGAGAATGGACCACTCCATTACTGGTGCAGCAAAAAAAAGAGAAGCAATCAGATGCCATCCTCTGCTTGTGGGAAACAGCATGCCTGAATGACTCATGCAGAACACATATACATGACTTCGTAGGAAACAGTGTACCATCTGAAAGGATGAAGACTTATATAGAAAAAACAGCCTGCATGTAGCCAGACAAATTACCTAGATCCTCTGTAATTATAACGTAATAAAAAGTGTTAAAAAAAAAAAAAACAATTTAAATTTCAAGACTACAGCACTGATATGTGATCAACAGAGGGCAGAACTTAAGTCACCATTATCATTTTTAAAAACTCAAGCATTTACATTGGCAACAATTTTATGAATGTAATTAGAAAATATCAGATGGCTTCTTTTCAATCGCAAATTCCCTAAAAATATTTTAAGAAAAGAAAGAAACACCATAAATAAATGAATGAGTACAATACAATGCAATGCAATACAATGACTGGCAAGTACCTAAATAACAAAAGGTCTCTGTAATTTCTAGATAAACAACTTTGCAAAGAAGCTTGAAAAAAATGCTTGCTTCTAATATACATCATGCTAATGGCAAGTAAAATACACAGTAGGCATGACTGTCCAGAAAACGTAAACTGGAAAGATGGAACATAAACATAATGTCCAAACAGCAGTAATAGGGTGCAGATTCTGGTCAGCATACAAAATCACGCCACCTCTCTCAGTACCTAACATCTGGAGCAAATAATGAAAATAAATACTTCAGGTTAGAAAGCGGTAAATAGGCATGTGAATGTAATCAGGCCATGTGACTTCTGATAAGGGATGTACTAGCTCAAACATCTATATAGTATATCCTGGAACCCTTGAGAAGTTACAATACGTACTCACGGACAGACAATTTATCAAGCAACATTTTGTATGATTCACTATAGAATAATACCAGTAGGTAAATGTCTAAAAGCAGAGTCTAGAAATCAGATGACTTTGTGGTTTTATTTTACTTAAGATTTTACATCGGTGGTTCAAAGTACTGATAACGTTTTGTAAAGGAAATGTCTTTGTGCATTTATCAACTGTCTCCTAGGTGTCAATAACTCACTGGTAAGTGCCAATCAGACACTCTGGGGGGAGTCTGAGCTCTTCCCCAAGTAAAGTATTATTAAACCAATTTTAATATAGACTCATAGTGAGAAGTGGGTAAGTGGGTGGGAAGCATGGATTGCTCATGGTACTGGACTGATGGTTTGTAGCCGTCCCAAATAATTACTATTTGTTTTTAATGTGTGTGTGTTTATTTTTTCTTAAATAGTAGACCTTCCTGTTTTGGGACTCAGAACTTCATGGATGCATGCACTTCAATTCCTAGTTAAGAATAAAAAGTCATCTGACTCAGATGGACTGACTTTTACCTCAGGACTCCTCCTTGTGCTACTAATGGACAGAGACAGTTCCTAAATGATTTAACCCAACATGAGTCCCCTCCAAATATCTATGTTTTGATTGTGTGATTATGTTTTGATCTAGTTGTTAGTCTAGTGATCATTACTAGATATTTGTCCAGCTCTAGTAGTTATCCCTAAAGTAATGTATAAATATAGATCTTGGAAAGGTTTAGATAAATCTAACTACAATAGGATACATTAATTTTAAACACCAAATGGGATAACTGACTATGCTTAAAATTGTCCACAAGGGCAGTTAGCCTAGTAGTAACCAATGAACCTATATCCCACAGAGAATTAAGCAATTATGCCTTATTATAGATCTTCCTACAATTTCAGAGGCATACAAATGACATCTTAATAAGAACTACTTGGGCTGAATGATGAAGCAGTAAGCAGTCTTTCTCACTGGCTCACACTACATCAGGAGAGTTTTGTCTAAGGCAGCCTGAATCAGAACTGAAACTGTGCATTCACTTGTGTTTGAAATGATACATGTGGGAGAAAACATTTTCTATTTAATTACATCTTTTTTTTAAACCTGCAATCTTCACTGCCAGATTGGTATTTTTGCTAGTTAATATTGTGTATGTGTGTGGTAGGGGGGTGATGGGGGTGATATTGTGCTGGATTGGTGTGTGTGTGTGTGTGTGTGTGTGTGTGTGTGTGTGTGTGTGTGTGTGTGTGTGTGTGTGTGTGTGTGTGTGTGTCTGATTTCAGTGAACTTAACTGGATTACCGTGGCCCTTATTTCTACATTCATTTAAATGCATAAATAGCGGCCATAGTAATGCATTTCAGGTTATTTGTATAAGATACATACAATGCAAGAGAGTCAGATTAAGATGGTTGCTGTTGGAGCTGCAGCTGCAGCTGCAGATCCACTTTCAGAAACAAGCCCTTATTCAATTATTTGCATATCACAGTGAAGCAAAGCTGAGGAAACATTTAAATTTTAATGAGATGTGCCCCTTTAAATGTAAAAGCAGATTACTGCTGAATCAGCTACTTATGGCTATTTCTGCCATTCTGAAACCATGGTAATATAATATTATTAGAGCCAAAGCAAGTACTGCTGAAGTGTGCAGTTTTCCATCTGGTGTGCTTCTTTACCATTCTAAAGGGTTGTAATCAAAACTTAATTCTGCTACACCAAGAAGCAGAACTCAGTAGTTAAACTCTGTCACAATTAATTTTAGTGAGTAATTTTCTATTCTTACTATCGCTACCAAATGAATGTTAAGCAGTGCTGTGTAAGAGATTGCTTCTTTTTAAAGCATTACTGCTGAAGGTGCGTCATGTCTCTTTCAGGTGTTTTACACCTCCTGCTGAGGGAGGAGGGGCTGTTTATGGTTGGGAGGAGGGTACATTTACAATTAACTGGAGTGGAAAGTGAGTGATGCTAAACTGGGGCAATGAATAAAAATGTAATACAAAACTTGATTTACTTCAGTAACTGATGTTAAGCTTCCCAGAATACAGTCACCAGAGTTGTCCTAGTTATATCATGGTTAAGGTATTTACCTCACAGTCACAAGGTACACAGTTTTATTCTCTTCCTTTAAAAGGAAATTGTCTAGGCTTAAAATGGCCCAAAAGTGCAGCTAGCCTAGTACTTACCTATAAACCCATGAGCCTATCTCTGACAAGTCAACTAAAGTGAAAGGTGTGGATCTGCAGTGCTACTGAGGCTAGGATCATGTCTCATAGCCCTCACCCTCTTACTTCTAGAATTAGGGGCAAATCCAGAATTAATTATGGGACACATTTTAAAATATTAGTACTGTTAACTTGAGGTGACAAAATAAAAGAATTTGAACGAATACACATTTTCCAAAGTAAAAGAAGTCTATAACTCTAATTATTGCCATTATTTATTAAGTGTAATCCACCACCTGTTATCCTCAAATCACCAGTTTTATTAGGGATTAGGGAGGACCGAACAAAATTCTAAGCCAAATCTATGGACAGTTGAGAAGTATATCTGGTGCTTTAATTTTATTTTCAGTAAGAAGTACCTGACTGCCACTTTTAATTTGGAGTTTTTAGGTACTGGATGGTGTTTCCATTGAGGTATATGGACTGAACAAGAAGTGAGCTCCATTTTTTTAGTCAGAAGGCAGACTGGGAAAGTACAGTTGTGTACAGTTACCATAAATGTAGGTGTTCGAGTGTATTCACTGTTGCAGTCATCACCTGTGGGTTATCCCTACTGTGGCCATGGCTGGCCTGAATACCAGAGTCAATGTTCTTGTGTGCCAGCTGCTGTCGCCTGTAGTCTGACGTCAGGTCATCAGTACTATAAAGCAAGGCAGCCAATGTCATTACATCAGTTTTTCTTGCCCTAACCCATCAGAAGCACAAGGGAAAAGAGATAAGTGGTCCTGGTGGCTAAGAGCCACCTTGGGAAGCATGTGTCCCCTAGGGGAAGATGTGAAAAGGGGGATGGAGGGAGGGAAACCAAGACTGCAACAGTAAATACACTTGAACATCTACATTTATGGTAAGTGTACACAACTGTACTATGTTCTTCATGTTTCACTGTTGCAGTCATCACCTGTGGGAGGATTCCCAAAGCTGAGGTAAAGGGTGGAAGGATAGGTAGAGACCTAGGTATGGGTCAGGAGGCCCTACAGAATTGCAGAGGCAAACCCTGCCCTAGACTTAGAAAAGAGAGGTAGGTGGTAATGCTTTATAAAAGTATGGACAGAGGTCCAGGTGGCCGCTTCCAATATGTCCCTAGTTGCCACTCCTCTGAGAAAGGCAGTGGAAGTGGAAGTTGCCCTAGTGGAATGGGTACAGTTTGACTTAGGGATGGGTTTCCCATGTAGTCTGTAGCAAAAATGGAAACAGTGTGAAATCCATTTGGAAATGGTTTGTTCAGGGATGGGCTTCCCCAAGCTTACAAGAAGCTTGTCAGTTTTTCTGAATGGTTTAGTGCAGTCCAGATAGTGTCTGAGTTGTCTGTGCATGTCTAGTGAGTGTAGAATTCTTTCCCCCTTGTTTTGAGGGTTGGGAAAGAAAGTGGGAAGGGTGGTTAAGGGACACATCAGACACAACCTTGGGCATAAAGGAGGGATTAGTCCTCAGGGAGACTCTGTCTGCATGGAAAATAATGAAGGACTCGACAGCTATGAGAGCTTAAAGTTCTGAGACCCTTCTGGCTGAGGTTATAACTAGTAGGAAGGTAGGAAGGCAGTCTTCCAGGAGAGGTATTTCACTTCTGTTGAAGCATCAGGTTTGAAAGGAGGTAAAGATAGTTTCTCTAACACATAATTCAGGTCCCAGGGATGAGTAGGAGGTCTTCTGGGAGGCCTGATATTAGAAGCCCCTCTGAGGAATTGCTTAACCAAAAGGTGAGAGAAGAGGGGTGGGTCTGAATCATAATGGGCCGAGATGGCCGAGGCATGGATTTTAATAGAGGAGAAGGAGAGACCACTATTGAGCAATTCTGCTAAATAATCCAGGATGAGAGTGATGGAAGGTTGGGAGGTACTGCCCCCTTTTGATTGTTTCCAGGAGCATAATCTTTTCCATTTTCCTGCATAAGATTTTCTTGTGCTGGGCCTTCTGGCCTCTGTGATGATGTCCAGGACCTGTTTGCTTAACAGTGACATCTTCTTGGTTTTTAGTGTATGAGCCATGCTGAAAGTTTGAGAGTCTGTAAGTCTGGGTGCAGTACCTTCCCCCTCTCCTGGGTCAGGAGGTCTGACCTTAGCAGAAGCAGCTTTGGGGGCTGTAAGGTCAGACTGCGTAGTAAGGGGCAGCAGTGCTGTCTGGGCCAATCTGGAGCAATGAGGATGGCCTTTGGTCTCTACTCTCTTATTTTGATCAGAACCTTGGGAATAAGGGGCAGAGGAGGGTATGCGTACACAACGATCGAGCTCCAGGGGAAGGTCAAGGCATCCACCTTCCATGCTCGGAGGTGATACTTCCTGGTACAAAACTTGTGCAGCTGATGGTTGAAGTGCGAGGCAAAGAGGTCCACCTCTGGGGTCCCCCACTCCTGGGTGATTTGCAGAAAGATTTCTCTGTGGAGCTGCCATTTGTGGAGGTCCAGTAAGTTTCTGCGTAGGTGGTCTGCCAGTGTGTTGTTGATCCCTGGTAAGTATTGGGCAATCAGATGTAGCCCCATGGAGGTGGCTGTCAGCCATAGACTCATGGCTAACCTGCACAAGGGGTAAGATTGGGTGCCCCCCTGCTTCTTTATGTACCACATCACTGTGGTGTTGTCTGTTTTTATAAGGAGGACCCCTAGCCTGAGATGGGGTTGGAAGGAAGTTAGAGCATTTTGCCTGCCATCATTTCTTTCTGGTTGATGTGCAAGTGAAGTTGGTGGGCATTCCAAAGGCCTTGGGTACAACTGCCTGCTAGGTGGGTGCCCCAAGCTATGTCTGAGGCATCAGTGATGATGGTCTGGACAGAAGGGAGGAGGATGAAGGGAAGACCCTTGTTAATGGCACAGGCATCTGCCCAGAAGAGAAATTTGTCCCTTATGCAAGGAATCAGTGGGAGAGTGGTCTCTAGGGACTGAGAGTGCTGACACCAAAGGTTCTTTAAGTACCACTAAAGCTTTCTCATGTGAAGCCTGGTGAGAGGGATGCGAAGGATGCAAGATGCCATGGATCCCAGGGCTTGCAGGAACTTCCTTGCAGTGAGGTGACTTCTGGAAGCCAGCTGGGTGACATAGAGAGGCAGGAAGCTCTGCTTTCCTGGGGATAGGAAGGCCATTAGGGTTGCTGTGTCTAGCACAACTCCCAGGAAAACAATTTTCCTGGTGAGGTTTTGCTTTGATTTTTTCTCATTGATGGTGAACCCTAGGGAAGTTAGGAGTTTTTTGACAATGAGAAGATGCTGGAGCAACTATTCTTTGCTGTTCACCTAAATGAGGCAGTTGTCCAGGTAAGGGTAAATCTGTATATTTCTCTGTCTGCAGAATGCTATAGCTGGGGCCAAGCATTTGGTGAATACTCTGGGAGCAGTAGATAAGCCAAAGGGCAGTGCAGAGAACTGAAAGTGCTGATAGCCTGCTCTGAAGTGCAGGAATTTTCTGCATATTTCCCGGATGGGGATGTGGAGGTAGGCATCTTTTAGGTCTACTGTCACCAGCCAGGCATTTTGTGTGAGCATAGGCAGGAGCTGCTGCCAGGTTAGCATTTGAATCTGGGAACCACCAAGGAGGTGTTCAGTTTGGATAGATCCAGGATGGGGCGGCAAGTGCCCTCTTTTCTGGGAACAAGGAACAGTTTGGAGTAAAAACATTTTCCTGTTTGATCCAGAAGGACAGGTTCTACTGCCCCCTGGGATATTAGTGTTTTACCTGCTTTAATGCCTCTGACCACTGGTTTGGGGGGAGGTCTGGGTGCCCTCTTGGAATTGGGAGTTCGCTGAAGGAAAATATGTATCCCTGTGAAAGGATTTTTAATACCCATTGGTCCTTGGTTATAGAGACCCAATTGTCCTTGATGAGTGTGAGCCTTCCTCCTAGTTTTAAATGAGTGAAAGGAGGGCAGAGGGGAGAGGGAGAGTCATTGTGAGTGCTTACCATAGAAGCTTGGCTTAGAACTCCCTGCCTTAGAGGCGGAAGTGGTCCATTGTTTGCTTTTTTGCTGGCCCTGGGATAGGGGCCTGGATGTCCTGTCCCTGCGGGGCTTACTTTGGCCCAGTCTGCTGGGTGCAGGGAAGGCCCAGTGCTTAGAGGGGAAGTTTCTGCTGAATCTGGGTGGCTGAACTTGAAAGAAATCTTTTACTGTTTGCAATAGATTTTGCTTTGTCTTCCATCTTTTTAAGCACCTCTTCTGCTTTTTCCCCCAACAGGCATTCCTTATCTAGGGGTGCATCAATAAGTTTAGACTTGACATGATCAGGGAGAGGTTGTTCCTTCAGCCATGCATGTCTTCTAATAACAGATCCTGTCACTGCTGCCCTGCTAGAGGCTTCTAAGGCATCATATCCACATTGTAATGAGTGTTTGGCCACTTGACCAGTAGAGTGAAGTAATTCTGCCAGCTTTTTTGAGTTGACACCATCAGGAGAGGTAGCAATCTTCTGCTTTACTTGTTCCAAAGTGTGTTGTTGATATTTTAACATATGGAACTGACAACTGAGTGCTCTGATAGCTAAGGTTGCAGAGGTGTATACTTTCTTACCCCATTTGTCAAGAGCTCTGGAGTCTTTGTCAGAAGGAAGAGGATTCCAGGCAGAACTAGTCTTAGCTCCTTTGGGTCCCTGTGTACTGACCTCAGGGTCTGCAGCACGGTTCCTGTACAGGTATTTGTGAGAATCCAGTACTCTGTAGTACCTGTCAGGTTTAGCTGGAGCAGGAGGCATGGCATCAGGGGCTAAACTGGATTCAAGGAAAACATCATCCACCACTTCTAGAATAGGAGGGATGGCCAGGGGTCTGTGCTGGGGCAGGTCCAGAAACTCTCCAAGTCATTTCTTAGACTATGGGTAGTCCTGAGATTCCCATTGAAAATGTTCCTTGAGGGAGTGGTGAGTTTTCCCAAAGGAAAATTCCTCTGGAGGGGAGGCAGAGGGGATGGATTCCTCTGCATCTGAATCCTCATAAACAGTTAAGGGCTGTTGTTCCTCTTCAAAGGCAGAATAATCAGATTCCTCAGACTCTTGGTCTGTCATAATTTCTGGAGAAGGAAGCCTTTTCCTTTTTGGGGTGTGGGCTTGAGTACCTCAGATAAGGGAGATGAGATCCTCCACCATTTTGAGCATTTGAGCTTGGGGTGGGGGAGCAGTAGCAAGATGGTGGCTAGAGGCAGATTTCCTAAGAGTGGCCTGGCTTTGAGGCCTGAGAGAATCCGTTGGTCTCTGAGAAGCGGTAGTCGGAAGAGAAGATGTTTTTTTTGTCTAGAATTGGTAGTGCGAACAGCCTCCTCAGAAGCCGGTGCCTGCGTCATGGCTCAGATCCAACTGAGGCAGAGACAGCCAAAGGCTCGGAAGATAAAGAGGATTTCTGCAGCATACCAGGACTCCAAAAGGGTCTCTGCAGAGGCCTGCATAGAAAGCGAGTCAGGCATCAGGGGCTGCGAAAGCACTTCACTGAATTCCGGAGAACTGATGACTTGCTTAGCGGTAGCATCATCAGAAGGCTTAGCCTTGTGGGGCCTGTTTCTATCTTTAATTTTTTAGAATATCGGCGGATTGTTGGCTGACAGACGCCATATCATTATGCGAAGATGAAATAAGAAAATAATTGTCTACAAAAAGAGCTCTACAATGAATGGTTCTCGCATTAAAGAGGGCACAGAAACGGCAACGAGGGACGTCATAGTCTGGGCCTAAACAAGTAATGCAGTAAGAATTAAAGTCTCAGTGTGGGATCTGCTTTCCACAGGCGAGACAATTGTTAACTTTTTCGGACATCGGTTAGAGCAAGAAAAAAGGGTCCCCAACAGGGTACTTAGCTTTAGACATTTTCTGCTGAAATTCGACTTCTGGTAGCGACCAACAAGCACTCGTGCAAACTGCTACAGGCTCCACGGCAAGAAAGACTGATGTAATGACGTCGGCTGCCTTGCTTTACAGTATTGATGACCTGACATCAGACTACAGGCAACAGCAGCCGGCGCACAAAAACATTGACTCTGATATTTAGGCCGGCCGAGGGCAACCACAGCAGGGATAACCCACAGGTGATGGCTGCAACAGTGAAACACGAAGAACATCTGGCAGCTGTGTATTCTACAGAACAGGCTATTGTCTTGGCTATCTTAAAATTAATATGATCTGTAATGCAATTTTGAGAAATGATCCTATAGCATTTACCATTTGTAATTTGCATAACTAAATATACATGATTAGTTTGTTATAATTTCTTATTATTATGATATGTACCTTATTAAATTATATATTTGTTTTCTTTAATTTCAGCTTTCATTTTAATGATCATAGTAAGTGATTGTAAAATGGGCTGAGTTGTCATGGTAAATGAGAATCTGGGTGAAATTGCTGTGGCATCCTCAGCTTTGTTACATGTCTGGACTGATTTAATGAAATGGCAGTCAGGTGAGAGTACCAAGCATATCAGGGTAAGTTTAAGTCTTTCATTTTGAATGTTTCCTAGGATTCCCACTCTCATTCGAAAACTGTTACTGTTTAGGTGTGAGGGATTTCAGGCATCTGTTTATCCCCCCATGCTTTCAGATTATACAGCTGTATGTTTTGTGGATAATGCCTTTTTGTGTTATAGCTTCCAGACTTTATTGAATTAGCATCTGCAAAAACTGATTGAAGCCTTCTCTGTTGGAGGTACCAGGCTTCTGTACATTTTGTTTTCTTGCATTTCAGTAATTATCATGTCTGCATTAGTAACAAGTAAATATAGATGCTTGCATTGTAAAAGTCTGCTTACTCAGGAGTGTTTGACTCTCTTAGCAAGATGAGGGTCATCACATTATGTGCCCTGTACCACTGCATTGCCAGCATAGTTATAACTGCTGTGACATTTTATTTTTATATGTATATAGAACCCTTTAACAGTGTACACGTCAAACACTGTACATTATTTTTTTATAACTACTGTGTATATATTACAGTACTCACTCACTGGACTTGGGAGATGAGCTTCAGGGATTGTGGACCATAATTTTGGAGGGAGGGGCAGCAGAAGTGGTCCACTGCCTGCTGTAGTAGTTTTCACTTTGATTTAGGCATCTGTACATCTACTACCTTTTACATGACACTTATGCCTTTCATCAGCCCCATAGGCATTAATTATTCATGCAATAAGAGACGTGCCAGGTATTCTCCCAGGATGGATGATCTGGTATTCACTGTTGTCTCTCTCTCTCCTACCAGACAAGCTTCTGTTGTTACTAGTGTTGCATTTGAGTTACAGATAGGGATTAAGTTATAAATGGATTACTGACAGGGATTTACCCAGCCGGGCCATAGAGTAATCTCTGCTTCATTTCAAACCACTGCATTTGTTTTATTGGGTTGTCTGATGATGGGTTTCTTTTCAAAAATTTTAAGTTGAGGTGAATTTTACCACTCTGTATTGTGTTGTGCAAGTGAGCATTGCATTTGTTTGGGATTTTCTATCTTTTCTTCAGTGTGGTAAGATCATGGAGTTGGTATATATAACTTAGGGGGTAAAGGGGAGCTTGTTCTCTGTAAAATAGATTTGTGTGTTTGTTTTAATGCTTTTTGGAACACTTTTGGTGGTATTTAATTTTCTGTAAATGGTGAGACAGAAAAGAGTTCTTCAAAGGCTTATAGGTACTGAGTCACTAGAGACTCAGTAGCGCAGTTTGTTAAATGCTCTGTCTGAGTGACTCAGTACAGGTAAACCTGCATATGTGTGTGCGTCCATGTGTGTCTGGTATGTGTGTGTGCATCCATGTGTGTCTAGTGTGTGTGTGTGTGTGTGTGTGTGTGTGATACAGAAATGTGTATATGCAGGTTGCACATGAGCATGTGCACACACCACACACACAAGTTTCAGCTTCCGGTCTGTGAGAACCTTAATCCAAGACTGATGGCAACCCATTGCAACCTCTTCACAGACTCATGTTCGACAGTTGCATGCTAGTTAGTTTGCCCCCAGCTTAATTTCTGGCATGTCTTCTCTTTAGCTTGTTTAAAATGTAAATTTGCAAGATGAAACAAAAAATGCTTTATTCTGTCATTCAACTCAATGATTCAGAATTAAAACTCAGTTTGCCATTTTTGATAGACTATTATTTACACTGAACCATACTGTTAGAAATCTATAGACTCAAAACTAATATCAAATCATCAGTTAGAAACACAATACAAAATTTGTTTAAGACAACCTGAGCAGAGCAAACATAGAGAAATAGAACCAGTAAATAAATTAAAAATCCTGTTATGGCTTCAGTGTAAATTTGAATTTAAAAGTCACTGTATCATACTGGTCACATTTCTTGGAGTCCCACTATTCAGTCTTTAAGTAGAGTCCAAAGTGAGCCAACTGCTATTAACTATTGTTCTTTTTAACTTTTAGGTTTCCAAGGCAGCTGCAGACCTGATGGCATACTGTGATGCTCATGCCTGTGAAGACCCCCTCATCACTCCTGTGCCGACATCTGAGAACCCCTTCCGGGAGAAAAAGTTTTTCTGTGCACTTCTTTGAGCTCATGCAAAACGGGCTGTGTGTTTCAAGAAAAAATCTTTCAGCAGTTACAGTTTGCACAGCCAAGCATCTTAGGTATTTTTTCATGTATTTGCTTTGTGGAGAATAGAACACTTGTCTGGAAGAATTATGCTTGCTTTCACTTGAAAGAGATCAGATGTGGCAAGCAAATAAAGAAGCTAGAATATTCTTTGAACTCGATAATAGTCAAACAAGCATCTACTAAAGGGCTAAAGTAAAGGAGCAACACATAGCTTTCAGGAATAAATTATTGAGAATGGAACTTTTGTTTTCTTGGTGGGAGTCTATAGGATTGTTCACTTGCTTGGTTAGCTCTTGGTGATCTAATTTGACTACATTTTTGATCTCAAAGAAGCTGTAAGGACTTCCCTTGCTTTTATTTGGCTAAGCAAAAATTTTACATGTTTTAGTGAAGGCAGATTTTTTTTGTAAAGTGTCTAATTTATTGATACATGTACAAAGTCAGCAGACTGCCCAGGAGAATACCATTTCCACAAAGCTATGTTAACAGCTAAACATTTAGGAAGAACACACAATTTAAGATGCTTATTGGGGATACTCTGTTTCTATAGGTTAGTTTATTTATTGATGTATGATGACAAATGAAAAATAAAATACCTTTGGCTGTGAGTTTTTTTTTTGCCAGAGAATTATCCAATACAAAAATAAGCATTTTAATATCTGAATGCATGATATCAAGGTTAATACCAGAGTATTTTATTTTCAAAGGTATTCATCAATATACTGATTTATAGATGCAGAAGTTTTTCTCTCATGGATACAACCTTTACAGCTAAACATATCTAAATTGATACAAAATCATGCTGCAAACTATTTATCTGAAATATTTCTCCTGAAACACGGAGTGCCAAAAACGGCAAATAGCACACACACACACATATATATATATATATATATATATATATATATATATATATATATATATATATAGGACACCCTCATTTATAAGGCTAAAAGTTAAGTGTTCTTATTTCTCAGAAAGTGCATTAAAATGATGTAATGCACACCCTGAAGTGGCTTATTATAAAACAGATCTATGTAGGTTTGTTTACAACGTCTTAATTGGCCATGAGACGCTTCTCAGTGAGTTAAGCCACACACATGTTCTTGTCAACATCAATTTAGCCCCAACCCTGTTCTGCTTAAACATAAAGTGTAAGATAAAAGTAATACCTCATTAATGTTTCAGTTAAATTTGTCTTCGTATTTCTATTATTAGTAATATGATTTTTTAATGAGTTAAAAACTGAATTAATGGTTCAGTTCTCAATTTTGGTATATCCCCTTTTAATGACATATCCTAAAGCAAATGTCTGCATATAACAGTAGATTTCATGGAACAAAAGCAACTATTTTGTGAATCGTATCAGCTCTACTTTCTATTAATAATAAAAGTGACACGTTTTTATGGGAAGCAATGGTTGTCTGCTCTGACTTCCAAACATGCAGTGGACGATGCTTACTTGGAAATCTGGCTAGCTATGTAAACAAGCTATTTATTGTTTGCTTGCTTTTAAGAGCATTAAAACTACAGATTTATAGAAACAAGCATAATCCAAATAAACAAATACATAAAAACTTGTTTGTTTTGATGAGTTAAATATAAAAGTGATATTACAACAAAACCTGAAACATATGTTAAAAATAAACTTTACATTATTGTCAGAAATCAGTGACTGGGTTATACCTGGTTTCTAGAGTTTCTTCCAGTTAAAAAATAGTGATGTACTGTATAATGCTATATAGAGAATATTAACACTTGTAGCACTTTCAGCAGAGATGCTCACCACAGATCAGTGAACATTGTACCTTCCTGTGAGCATATATCCACATGTATCCAGTTTCTATAACCCATTTTGCCTTTTTCCAGCTGCAATACACTTTGTGTCATGACCATTTGATTTCTCTGTAAATTCATATTATAGCATTCAGTAAACTGCCCCAATGTAAAACATAGGTCTCATTATCTCAGTTTCTATGTAGTAAATGTATCTCTTACTGTGTGCTAATTAGACAGTTTTTAGAGGGCCACAGATAGATACTATATCATGGAAACTGGCACTGCAGGTGTTGAGAAGCCAGAATAGCCCAACAGTAGCATAATTATGATTTTGAAAGAAAGGTTGTCTAAAATTATAAGTCTGTCTTACATCAGCTATGAAACATAGTTAAAGACAAAAACAAGCCAGCAGGAGGTCCATAAAAACATGAAATTAATACCAGACTGTACAGCAATAACCATGTTACAAGAACATGTATTTCAGATATTAAGATATTTTTAAATCTTCCTGGATAAAGAATTAATGAGTCATTATACTTTGTTGAATGTAAAAGCTGAACCGGATATCAAAGGAGGTAAGTAGGAACTGAGCTCACCCAAAAGAGCACTGCACTGAGGAAAGGAGCCACAGCATTTAGTGTCAACAGCCAGGGTAAAAAGTTTCATAAAAGAGTGAGCTATGCTCCATATGTCTGTGTACAGATATTTGCAGTGTGCAACATCTGAACATCAGTAGGAGTCACTACTGGCTTGGAATGAGAACTGTTAACTTTTAGATGTAATTGAATAATAATAGCAAAACCTCACATCAGTCCAGGAAAGTATTTAACTGATAGAAAATGATTAGCCTAGGTATAAGGAATTATTAAACATTTGGTTTCGTATCGCATAACTTCTTTCCACAGAAATTTAAGATAAACTAAAAATAATGAGGTAGCAAAGGCCCGGAATCAGGAACCTACTCTAATTCCACCCCTGCACTGGCCCAGTAATCAAGGAGCTTCAATCCTCACCACTAACACCAGTGAAGGTTGTGCGCATTGGGAGGATGACAAGTACACACACGATAAAGTACAGTTTCCCTTAAGAGCACACAGAGATCACAGTCAGTCTGGGGATGGTTTCTCCCTCTCTCTCTCCAGATCCCCAATAAGACTCCCCACTGGCACAGCTATAGGGTTAAAATCTCAGCCGAGTACTCAAGCCAAAACCTCCAGCACCCTCTATGTCCAACCAGTGCTTCGTGTGCCTGCCCAAGTAGCTGACATACAGACACTTTGAGATTTGTTTTAAATACAAACACACAGACACTCCTGGGGAAGGCTGGCACAGGTTCTCTAGCTATGCCCACTTCTGCCCAGACTATACGGTAGTACCACCCGCAACCAACCTCCCTTATCAGTTACTATAAAAGCCCCTACCAAAGGGTTTCCAATTCTACTGTGTAATGTTACTGGTATCCAAATATTAAGTGTGACCAGAACTTTTAAGGCTATTTAGGAGTGGCATATACAGTATCACCAAATACATATGCAAGCACTCTAAGAGCTTAAATATCTCTAAACAAAACCAGCTGCAATTAAAAGGTTTAAATACATTTAATAATAAATAATAAAAGCACAAGACAATACTCATTAACTCAACACAGTGACAATAGAGTTCAGAATCACTGGAAATATTTCAAAACAACATTGCAGAACAGTCTCACATAAATACAGAAACATCTAGACTACTCTTGCTATATTCCTATCTATCTCTAAGAGATAATGTGCCCTAAATGTCTTACTTACAGAGCCATGCAGATATAGATGAGAAGTGCTGAAGAGATGTTTACAGATCCAGAACAAAAGACAAAATGCACAGACTTTGTCTCTGAGATAGTTCTTAAGTTACTAACAAACATTTCTGCTGAATCATCTCAGATTACATCATTCTTGTCACCTCTGCCTTAGTTTCCAAGCTAGCAGGAACTTAAAATTTAACATGCCTCTGTTAAAAATACTTATCTCTCAGAAGCTGACATTTATCTCTTAGAAACTTGCCTGAAACTGGAAGTCGTAAAACAATTACCTTGGAACCCTGTAATTACCTCTGTTTCCAGACAACAGGAAAACCTACAGCTCTAGACATTGTGTCTGCTTTGAGCTGAAACAGAGATAAAAGAGTCATAAACAAGTTCCACTTATTTTCTTAGTTTGCAAGTTTACTCTGTATATTCCAAACTTTACCATCAACACATACATTTGCATAGGCATGTAGTTTATACACATTTCTGCTCTTTCCCAGCAGGATGCACTGTGGTTACAATCTTGAAGCTCAGTACAGAACATACAGTTTTCTTACATTTCTAAGGCAAACATACATATATTATTATTCACAAATGACATATAATTATTTACAAAATACTATCTAGCTGGGCTGGCAGCCTTCACAACTGCATCAACATGCATTTTCTGAACAATAAGAAGTATGATACACTAATGTCTGGCATTACTGACTGACTGTTATCCACAGTGATTTACAAGAAAATCAAAAATTTTACAAGGGACAGGGCAAAATATGAGCCAAAATCAGGGATATTCTGCAAAAAATTGGACAATTGAGAGGTATGCTTGGCTCTTTTTCTCTGGAAAGGAGACTGCATTTGATACATATTATGAACATGGTTCAATCTCCTTTGAAATACGTTTGTTTGTATATGCATGTTTATATATATATATATATATATATATATATATATATATATATATATATATATAGATAGATAGATAAATATATATATATATATATATATATATATATATATATATATATATATATATATATACACACACACACACACACATATATATATTTTAAGTGGTTAGTCCCACTGGGATTTTCAGGAGAGACCTGAGGTGGAATTCATATTGACTAGGGGAAATTTTGACCAGGGTATGGAGAAATTCCTCCATCTACCCTATACATAACTGCTGTAGGATCTTCTACATCCACCTGAGCTACCACCATCTCAGGTAGATGGGACTTTGGTTTAATACCTCATCCAAAAACATCACACTTAAGAGTGCAGTGCCCCTTATGCTGTACTGCAGTGTTATTAATGGAAAATGAAACCAGGCATCTAGTGTGACAATAGAGCCCACACTCTTGATGTTCCAGCACTACAGGCAAATGTGTTGCTTGATGAAACACTGGCAAAAATGTAATTCAGGTGCAGGCCTGATGTAATACAGAATATGTGGAAGGTGTTCTTGCCTTTGTGACAGATGGTATAAAGGAGTACCATTGTAAAATTATTCTTCCATACAGGAAAGCAGCATTTCTTCTAATACTCACCATCAGATGATGTAGTGGATGGAACTCTCAGGTACATTCTTCTTTTACATCCTTAAATGGACGTTCCCAAACATCAACTTGTGATGAGCAGACATCATTTGGCTTGTGCATGATAGCTTGACCCTAGAACAAAGGGGAGTGCACATTGTAAGGGTCCCCAGTTTTTAACCTCCTGCTCAAACAGAAGCTTGTACTTGCAGGAGAACATACTAAATGACAAGGGTATAAAATTACATACTTGGCTTTACTTGCTGGAACACCTACCACTGCAACCATACAGCTACAGTATCACAAGCAAGAGATAGGGGTAAGGAATAAGGTACCCACTGCATTTGGTCCTCTTGAAGATCAGCTAACATGATGAGCATTCATTTCAAGGGATCAGCTGCAGTGGATGGATGAAACACTTGGATGGGATCTCAAGTAGTATCCCCAAAACAACCCTAAGCATGGAGAAAATGATCCCAAAAAGAGAGAGACTTCAGGAAACAATATCCTACAAGAAAGACATTCCCAAAGGAAATTCTGCTGCTGGAGTAGAGGTCTAAACTAAAATAAAGGTATAAACCAACCACCAGGTGGCAACAACAAAAAGTCTGCTCTGGAAACATTCCTGAATTACACACTAAAGGCAGTCACTAACCTGGCTGATTGTGTTATCACTGACTTGGTCTGTACTTGGCAGACCATTTGGATAAACTGTTTTTTGCAACTTTCCAAGGGACAAAGGAATAAAAGGGGGTCTATCTTCCTGTGGATTTCAACCCAAAGGAGGTAAACCCAAAGCTAACAGTCAGCATCCATAGTTCATAGGTTCATAGCTAGGTACTAGGCTATCTGCCCAAAGGCATTTTAAGCCTAGCTGGAATGTACTGGCTTTCACCATCCCCTTAGATTAGTTCCCTGTGCCTCTGTCCAGCAGAGCCATTGAAGTGATCCCTAGGGTAAACTTTGTTTCCCATCCACTCGTCAAGGTTTCTCTTGAAGAGTGTTAACGAGGAGCTCTGCCTAATGTAGATTGGAATCTTGTTCCAGAGCATGGAAAGTCTCTGGGACAGGAATCTATCCCTCCAGCATGTTCTATTTACTGTTGTGGTGAGATTTAGATCCCTAGAGCATGTGGCTTGAGGGGATATGGTTTTCTTTAGGTGGAGCATGTCCATCAATTCTGGGTTGGACATGGCCTTGTATGTTAGGCAGAGATCACCTCTGAGTAGGTGGTATGCAACTGAGTACAGCTGGAGCTTCTTCAGTTGAGCTGCATAGGGCATCTGTTTGAGGCCAATGATCATCTTGGTGAGGTATTTCTGTGGTCTTTCCAGCTGTTGCAGGTGTTTTGTAAGGTACATCCCAAATGGGGCATTATACTCTATGATAGGTCAGATGAGTGATGCATAGAGGGGCACAATGACCTCTTTTGATCTGGATGCAAACCCTTTTGTGATTAGATGGGCCACATAGAAGGATTGTCTAACCACTTTGGCAATGTGATTATCAAAGGAGAGATTACTATCTACTTGGGTCCCCAGATCCCTTATTATGTCTTCCGTGTTTCAGGGACTACCACCTATGTGGTAGTTTGTGGGTACTTTGTTTTTTCCAAAGTGGATGACTATGCACTTTTTGGCATTTAGCTTGAGACCATGGTTTTGACACCAGGTATCTGTCTCAGTTAGACCCTTTTGGAGGATATCTGTGTCAGCCCGAGAGTCAATTATAGCCCCTAGTTTGCAGTCATCTGTGAACTTGGTCAGCCATAGCACTCCTGTGCTTGCCTGTACCTCTGAGAAGTATATGCCGAATAGGAGGGGTCCTAGGACTGAGCCCTGGGGAATGCCACTTGTAAACAGTTTAGAGTCAGACCTAGCTCCTGCAACTCTCTCCATGTGGGTTCTGTCTGTGAGCCAGTTGGCAACCCATATCATGATGTAAGGGTTTATGTTCAGGCTGGTGAGCTTGTCTATAATACCAGAATGGGGAATGGTGTCAAAGGCCTTTGCAAGGTCTAGGTAGGCTATGTGGACCACCTTTCCCTCATCTATAGCCTTGGTAACTCTCTTAAAGAAGTCCACCAGGTTTAGGAGGTATGATCTGCCCTTAACAAAGCCGAACTGGGTAGGGTCCAGTGTTTGGAGGTTCCCAATGTCTCTGTTAATGAGATCCATGATAATGCACTCCATAGCCTTGCAGACCAAGCTAGTCAGGCTTATAGGGTGATAGTTCCCAGGGTCTGTTGTGGCTTCATGCTTGTGGAATGGAATAACCATTGCTGTGCGCCACTCTGTGGGCATGTAGCCTGTGGAGAGGCTGAGTTTGAACAGTATGTTTAGGTGAGGGGTTAGTTAATCTTTGAGCTCATGTAGGCAGAAGCCTGGGACACCATCTGGTCCCATTGATGCTGTATTTTTGGCTTTGGAGAGGGATGTTTTAACCTGTCTGTGATTTCAGGGGCACTACATTCTTCTGGTGTGGTTATGGGCCCTTTTGGGGGTGAGAGGGGGGTGAAGTTTGCACTGAACCTGTCTGCCAGGATGTTGGTGATATCGGTTAGTTCAGTGTATTTTGTGTCATTCTGCACTAACTCCAAGCAGATCTGAGAATTGCCACTTAGATTCTTGACATAGCTAAAGAATGCCTTGTGGTTATCTTTGGAGTCCTTGCCAATTTTTCTTTCGAAGCTAGCCTTGGATGATTTTATGAGGGATCATAATTTCTTGCTGATACTGATCAGGGATGTCTTCCCTTCTTGGGATTTTACTTTTTTCTTTACTAGTTTCCTCCTTCTATTGTATAGATTGTTTATGGCAGGGGTCCACTAGACTGGTTTCCTTTTCTTGGAGGAGTGAGTCTTGGTTTTGTTTTGGTTAGCATGATCTATGCATTCTTGTAGGTGCCCGTAGAGTGCATTAGTAAAGGATTTTGCAGCTTGGGCAGCATTTTCCTTTAGCATGGGGGCTTTGAAACTTTCCACCTGAAAACGTGAAGTTTGCTTTTGAAAAGTTTTTCACGGTGGTTTCTTTGACCGGGCGTGGGGTTGGAATGTGGATATCCAGAGTGATTAGTTTATGATCAGATCTAACCAGTGAGGGGCTGACCTCTAGTGTGGAACATTGGTCGTCTATGTTGGTGATGACCAGGTCCAATATGTTGTCCCCTCTGGTGGGGGTGTTGACCAGTTGATCCAGGGCATTTGAGTTTATAAATTCTAGGAGATGTTGGGCAAGGGAGTTAGTACTTGAGTATTTCTCCCAGTTAATGTTTGGGTAATTGAAATCACCCAATATCAGGGTGTTTGGTAGGAGCTTTATGTTTTCCAGTGTTTCCAGAAATGCGGAATGGGGGTCCTGGGACATGGTGGGGTAATCTGTAGCAATAATTTGAATTGCAGTTTTGCCCATTGTTAGTTGCATGTGGATGATCTTTGAAGCATCGTGCTGTGCCACTAACGTGGAGGTGTGGGTATCCTTGATGAATATGGATACGCCCCCGCCTTTTGTATTTTGGTCCAGGTTTTGTGGCCGAAATGTATGATATGAGTTGTAGCCTGGTAGTGCTGGGGTGTTCTCTGGAGCCTTAAACCAGGTTTCTGTTACTGCACATATATCAATTTTCTCCATACTGAGAAGTGCCTCGAGTACGTGCATTTTGAGGTTTAGACTTCTGGCAATGAGTAGCATTACCCCTTTTTTGTTACTTATGCTATTTACGGTGGTGGGTTTGTCTTTTGAGCCTTGCCTAAAAAAGGCACTATGGGGGTGGCAAGAGCCTTGGTCAGTATTCGAAAGCCTAAGGGTGACAGGTGCAAGCCATCTCTAGTGAAGCAACGTGGTTTGTCGAGCATGTCATCCCAGGCTGACAGACACTGGATCCCCTTTGAATGACACCAGAAGCTTAGCCAATTAGTGAAATTGATAATTTTTTCTTTATACTGTGGTATCATTCTTGGTGAGGGCAGGATGCTACTCAGGGTCAGGATCATACCGGCTTGGGCTACGTGATCAGAGAGCTCTTCCATGTCTCTTTTCAAGTAGTCCAGGGAGGTACAGCTCAGGTCATTTACACAAACATGGACAATGACAGAGTCATATTTGTACTTGTTCTGGAGTGACCTGAGTGCTTGTGTTATGTGGCAGATCCTGGCACCCAACAGGCAGCTAACAGTGACCTTCTCCTTGTTCAGCCTAATGAGTGGGACGTCAGTGTGCCTGACTATAGAATCACCTATTACTAGTGTGTTGGGTATGTTATTTTGCCTTAAGGGCTGTGATTGCATGGCACACTATTTTTGGGAAGTATGTGTTTCATGGTTCGTGTTGGGGGGTGGTGGTTGCTTGGATGTCTGCTTTGGAGGTCTCTGTTGCTTTTGCAGATTTAGAGCCTCCGAGTATGTTTTCGTGTATTTATGTGTTTTTTGCCGGTGCTGGTTTCATAGGTCTGTGTGAGACTGGTGGTGTGATGCAAGTAATTCCCTTCTTCTCTTGACTGTCTGGTCCAGTCTTGGGTTGAGAGAGCTTAGCCTGCTGTTTGGCTGTATAATTGCATCTCTCACATGTATTAGTGTTTGGTGGTAGGAGGAGAGGGTTGTCTGTGGTACATGAGGCAGTTGTAACATTGCCTCAAAATGCCCAGATTTACCAGTTGGACCGGAGAGTACACCTGAAACTGCCCTTTGGACATGTCTGGATAGGTACAGTGAACTGTTTTACTGACTGGCTGGTAGGGTCGAATAGAGAGCCTTGTCCTTCTCTACAGTATAAGGGGTTCTAGTGCTAAGGTTTATTAGTGCTTGCTATGAGTTTTGAGCAAGTTCCAGGCTGAGAAGTGAATGGTTTGAGTGCTTAAATTGAAAGTTTGTCTAATTCCAAGGAAAAAAAATTGAAGAGTAGACTTTGTGGAGCCGGGAATAGTTATACCCTAGCTAACCGGCGCTGCCCGGCACTCAAAACCGCACAAATGCGGGTTTTATAGAAGGGCAATGAAAGAGATAGAAATCAGCCCAAAATGGCTAATAAACTGCTAATTTCTGGGCTGAAACCACTCCTCCAGGGACAGATAGGCTGCTCAAAGCTCCCCTCTCTCACAGGTGAACAGAGAAACTTCCTTCTATCCAAGTAAGGTATGGGCAAACACAGAAACTTGTAACCCAGCTCTGAATTCAGCACTAACCTGAAAACTGGACTATACTAGCTTAGAAAGGTGGGAAAACAAGTATATATATTTTTTTGTTTGTTTTTTTTTTCAGAAAATAAAGCAGATACAGTCAAAAAAAACACTTTAAATGCACAGAAATGGTTACCACACTTTAGTGTGTAGCCTACAACAGTTAAACATGTAATTTAAACACAAAAACGATGTTGTTAAAGTGCAGGCAGTAAAATAACTACAATATGTAGCTGAAACAAGCTTTTTAAATTACAGAAACTCTAAAAAATTGGCGTTTTAGGCGGGATTAGCTAAAGGCAGCAAGAAAATGCAGATAAATTATACTTAATCACTCCAAAGTCTCTCTTTTGTTTCTCTGCTGCTGTAGAACTTTGCAGGGCACCAGACAGGAGCTTGCTGAGATGTATACAAGTGCAAAAACCTCACAAATGCGGGTTTTATAGAAGGGAAATGAAAGAGATAGAAATTAGTCCAAAATGGCCAATAAACTACTAATTTCTGGGCTGAAACCACTCCTCCAGTGACAGATAGGCTGCTGTATGATGGATAAAGCCCCCACCTATTTCTTTTAACCACCTAAGATAAAGAAATAACATGATGAGACAGTCTGGAAATCATGTAAGCACCCACCTTCTTATTTTTAACCACCTTGGTAAAAAATGAGATAACTAGAAACACCAGAAATCATGTTAAAGCATCATCTTCCATGACATAAACTACAAGCCTGACAAACCAGACAATAAAAAAAGATGTAAGTTAACATCCCAAAATGGAAATAGATTGTTAACCAGAGACTGAATGTGAATGATGTCTACAAAGCCATTTGATCAGTTTGGGATTGGCCAAGAATTTTATCTGCTACAAACTCATAGTACACTATAATGTTCAAATAATCTAGCTTGATAAGGGGTGACTTGTGGAAATATCATCATGATGACTGAAACAAACCTGGCTAAATTATAGACATTGAAAAAGAACAGGATATCTAATATACCAAATAAAGCACTGCTTCCCTTTACTCTTTCAATAAACTTTGTGTGGATTTAATTTTCTGATAGCTTCAAAAACTTCCAAGATATCTTTCAGGAGATCTGGCAGTTGAATCAGCAGTACTGAAGTAGCCAAACTTTCAGACAAAGTTACCTCTCTTGCCACAGCACTGAACTTATAAACACTAGGACTAGAACTGTTTTGACAGTCCATAGATTGAAAGGCCTAGAACCTATCTGTTCCCGGCTACCATGGGGTACTGTGAATTAGCCTTGGCTTCTCTATGTAAAACTTGTCAGCAAGTAGTTCATCAGATGGACTGGGGGAATCTATAAGGTAAAATTCTCCCAAGTCACAAACAGAATCACTGCCAGACACTTTCATTGCCTGGTGGTAGGAGCAAAGCTTTGGCAGGAATGTGGTTTTAGAGATTACAAACCTGCTGTCATTTAAGTTGTTCCACTTCAGGATGTAAATGTAAACACTGTCCTGACAAAGATGAAACTCCAGGAAAAGGTTTGAGATATGTCTTAGTGTGCACATCAGGGTATCCAGTTCTCCTGGGAAGTGAACCATCACTAGAGATCACTTCACTGAAAGAAGAATAGGAGTGAATCTCCTCATTGGCTCAGACATTGTACTACATCCTAAGTATCTGATCTAAGAAGCAGAGAAAAAACGTTTCAAAACTGCCTCCACAGCCTGCAGAGTAAAATAATAATAATAATGACTTTTTTGGACCAAGAAGACAAAGTTGCCCTCAACCCCTGGGTTAGGAGGGTGGCCTAATGGTTAAGGTGTTTGCCTTACAAACAGAAGGTGCAGGGTTTGAGTCTCACAAGGGATAATTGGCTAGGCTTATCAATGGCTCGCAAGGGCAGTTAGCCTAGTACTAACCTATGAAACTATAAAAGAGAGTAATCTCACATGGCAGACAACAACACAGAATGGAAAAGAAGAGGAAATCCCATCTCTAGGTTTTCTGGTGCAACCCAACACCCAAAGGAAGAATACCTGATGTTTACACCAAAGATTAGATTTAATAGGGGAATGATGACTCCAAACGCCACTAGCAGTGAGAAATCCAATCAAATCCAGTAATGAGGCAGTTTAGCAGCACTGTGAGCAATGTTAGGGACTTAAGCTCTTAATGTTACAACAAAATAACCTGTCTCTGCAAAGTGACCTAGAAGATCATCTTTTTGAATATATGGCCAATCAATGAGGCAAAAAAGCTCCAATCTGTGCCATGTCCAAAACTGGTTCTATAAAAAGTACACTGTAGAGAAAGAAAGGATAATTCTTCTCTCAGTTGATGATGAAAAACCAAATACGTGCAGTCAAAGCAAGGCTCCAGACAACTGTCACCATTAAAGATTCTGAGCTCACTGACAGGACCCAAGAAGTCAGGATCAGCGAGACCATCACCAATAGACCATTCACCAGTGGAGCACCCCAGGGTTCCATGCTGAACCCCACACCTGTCTGATATCTACTTCTTGGTAGTCAAGGCTAATGTTAAAGGCTTCTGGCTCACCAAGTTCATAGATGACTGTAAATTGAGAGCTGTTATAGATTCCCCCAGGACATAAAGATCTTGCAAGTGAGTTTAACACAAATAAATGACTGGTGTCAGGGCCATAGCCTAAAACTCAATGCCAAAGATTGCATTATAATGCCCTTTGGGAAACTGTCAACCCAAGTTAATTACTCCATCGATAAAATGTCTGTAAGTGTTGACCCAGCAGTAAGGTGACAGATATGTATCCCAAAGGACACCTGCATTATGGAATAGGCTACCTATCTATATAAAACAGAGTTTCTCTCTGACTCTCTTTAAACAAAACCTTGACAACAGGATTGGAAATCATAAATGTATCCCCAGTCTGGCCCCCATGTCCCTTATGGACAGAGGTTGTCAATTAGAAAAGTATTATCCTAACTACAACTCTTCCTTCTACAAATCTTTAGCTGCCTGCCTACTAACATGCCTCCACCCATATACTACTTGTGACACAAATGCTTTGGTGTGCATGGCTAAGCTTGTAAGGGCCATAGTGGTCATTACCCTGGTAACAATATGTGAATGAGTCCATGAAGGAGAACATAAGAAGGTTGTAATGCACCTTGATAATGACCCTGGGAGCAGAGAAAAGGTCCAACAGCAATGCAATGTACTGAAAGTCTTGTTCCACCATCTAAATACCCTCCTGAAACAACAACAGAGAGGGAAGATGCAGAGATAGGGATTTCCTCTGCAACTTTGTGTTCATCTGAATAAAGGAATAAGGACACTTTTCCATGGCTTGTTCAATCACAAAAGCTAAAATATCACACCTATAAACTAGAAGAGGAAGAGTTCTTCGTCAAAAAAGTCCATTGTGTTTCTGTGTTTAAAAGAAGAAAAATAAGTTGTTGGACTTGCTAAGAGCTATTTTTTGCAGAAAAAAATAGCAGTATTATGTCTCGGAATGCATCTTGAGAAAGAAAGTATATTCAAGTGCTGACCAGTAAAACAATCTGCCTTGGAAGGACTTAAATCTACATGTCTCCAAGCAGCAGACATGGACTTTCTAATATGAGGTTTCAAGGGAGGGATGATCTAGGTTTCTGTATGTTTCTTCCCAAGGTAAGCATTGAGATGATTTTATTGAAAAAGGGGCAGACATTTACTCCAGTGTGGATTCCATTATCCTGAAGACTTTCAAAAGATGGGTTCTTGGAAAGAGATGAAAACTTCCTGTTTTGGTCAGTCTCTACTAGGGAAAGTTCTATCACTACAGGCTTGGAAAAAATGAGGAATCATAAGGGAAAACAAATGCTCTCCTCCAGCTACTGTCCTTGGAGTAACTTTACTCATCTCCTGTACTGGAAGAAGACAGACAGTGGAAGCCTCTTGGTTAATCAAGGCAAAGCACTATACTGCAAATCTGAGATGAAGAGACATGTTAGAGGTATCATCTGGATTGAAAGCCCAGTGCAGTGCCTAGTGCAACATCAAATCTAGCCACTAAAATCCTGTTAATATGCAAATTTTTCATCCATCTATTGTCATGCACTGAGCAACCTGTTGGAATCCAGGAGATAGATAAAATGAATTGTGGACATACCACTATGGACAGCAGAACAAACTTCAATAAAAAATATCCTTTTATTAAAAATACGAAACAATACTCAATCTCTTTAAAAGATGAAAACAACCAGAAATGGATTAGTGCTTTCAGCCTTAGCCATCTTCAGATCCTATTTTAATACACCAATCATTTTGCTCTTTAAAGTAAATAATACCCAATCCTAACTCATAATTCAGCCATCTACTTCCTTCTTTCCTTTCAACTTATTGTCCAATCATAAGTAAAATACGAACAAGCCTCCTTTCTCCTCCTATCAAGTAATCATTTTGTACTTTTAATAAAAGGATATTTTTTATTGAAGTTTGTTCTGCTGTCCGTGGTGGTACATACACAGTTTGTTTTATGTTAGACTACCTTTAATAATGTGCAGGTTTGTTTCTTTGTACTGGAATCCAGAACATGGAATAGGAAAGCTGTTGGTCCAAAGACAAGTTTAAGAAGGACTGCGGGAACCATCTCAGAAATTTCTGATAGAGAGCTAACTAATCTTGAGAGATAAAGAGAGTTAATACCTCCATATTTAGATGTAAATATGTCCAAGTAAAGTGCAGTTGTGTAAGTAAACTTACCCTTCTTTTATGCTATAACCATTCTCCAGGGACTCCTGGACTCAGTTTATTTTTCCTCTTCTCTTCTTATTTTTAGCTATGATAATCTACACAAAGATCTTAGGCTACTGTATTAGATTCATAGACTGTTACTAGGCTACAGGGGGGGGGGGGGGCATTCTAAGCCTAGCTACATTTTCCTGAAAGAATAATGACATCCTGGATCTAAACAGGATATTGAGGGCCAGACATTTATAAGCTACCGCTATCCATAAGGGACATGGGTGCCAAATCCAAGGTAAATTAGTGAATTAAATAGTTAACAGTTAAATAGTGATCTAAACATTCAACATAGTACAGTTGTGTAAGTAAACTTACCATAACAGTAGATGTTCTAATAGATCACAGTTGCAGTTGCTGCCTGTCCCTCAAGCCGCCTAATTTTGCCTATTTTCCTTTTGTATTGCCAGGTTTTATATATATATATATATATATATATAAACTTTTGTACATAATTTGCTGCTGGGTTTGTTTCCAAGGTTATCCATTCAGGGTTCTGCATCCCTTTTTTGAGGCATAAAAACTCTGAAAAATTGGAGCTTTATCTTTATTTGAGGGTCCCCTTGAGCTCCTAACAGAACTTGTGGTAATCACCCTAAAGCTTTCAAAGTTGGCTGGTGGTAGTGGGGAAGGACCCAAACAGCTTTAGGCTACTGCAACACTGATCTTGTTAATGTGTTCCTTGAGTGTCTTGTGCATAATTATTTAACTTTTGTGAGCTACAGATGCCTGCAGCCACATCCTTGGTCTTGTTCCCAAAAGCAAATCTTATGTCACATCTTCTCATTCAACTTTACTGTTATCAAATGATGAGAGGTGGGACAATGACCTCTTTGTTGAGAATGATCTTATTAATGAAGGAGTGTGCGTCAATGTAAGTGCTATGAATTTAAAGGAAGGCCATAAAGGACTTAGACTTGGGCTCCAGATCTGTTATTTTCTACTTTTCATGCTCTCCCAAAGATATTTGGATGAATGCTCTGGATTACCCTTGTGTTAGATTCCTCCACAACTTCTAATTGTTTATAAAGGTTTTGATGGTGATTTGTGGATGAAAACACTCGCAGTAGCAGTACGTTTTTACATTACAATCTGGCTCCAGGCCAAAAAAAAAAAAAGGTAGCACCTGTGGTGTAATTCATGATTTGGTAATAGCAAGCAGGCTTATAAGTCTATGCTTTTAGCTACTAAACATGTTATTTTTCCAGTAATGCACGTTAGGAGGGTATCTATACTGCATTAGAGGCTAGAAAGAGCTATGATGCAAGGATGGCATGTGCAGGTCAAAATTTAGGCACATACCTTGAGCACACAAGATTTTCGAAAACAGCTGCATGAAAAGGTAAAGAAAGGTGTATCATTGTTTTCAATAACTGCAAAGAGTCCTCTCTAAGCAAGATCAATAATTCACAAGTTTCTATTAGCTCTAAGATTTTGTGTGAAGACATACTGAAAGAGTGTGTGTGTGTGTGTGTGTGTGTGTGTGTGTGTGTGTGTGTGTGTGTGTGTGTGTGTGTGTGTGTGTGTGTGTGTGTGTTAACCTTACTGGATCTGTCAGCCTTTGTATAGGACTGGCAAAGCTGATTACATTCATACTGGAGTGCATTGGCTGCAGCCATCTTAAAAAGTAATAGTATTTTCAATACCCCCAAAGGGCAGGACCAAAACAGATATTAGAATCTGCTTCAGAAAAAAAAAAAACAGCATAACACCTGTCCAGATGTTCTGAAATAGTGATAGGGAGAGGGTAAGTGTTTCAGAGATACACAAGAGAAGAGAGACAGAAATAGTGAGAGGTTGAAGCTAATCAAAGTGGACAGAATGTGCAGAACATGATCATGAAAATGTATGACTGCTACATGAACATTTCTAAGTAGGATTTGTAAAGGAAGAAAGAGAAGTTACCAAATCCAACCAGAAGAAGTGCCCATAATGGGGGCTGATCATAGTCCTTTCACAAAAAAAAAAGTATCTGGCAAGAACATCAAAACCTAAAGGTGCCCAAGACAGAATTCTTAAACAGCTGGGGGAGAAGTGGCAATACTAGTACATAAGCTTTACAAAAAATCAAAGGAAGTTGATAAGTTTCCAGTTTGCAACAAGGCAGGTTTGATTGTTTGATTTCACAAGAATGAAAGAATAAAGAGAAGACTGAAACTACTGCCTTAGCTTGACCTCAGATGTAGGGATACTGGAAATGCTAGCAAGGGGGAAAAAATAGAATATCTGGTAGAACTTGGGCAAAGAACACAAGGCAACATGAATTCATGGTATGAAGGTCATGTCAGGTAGTTTTTGCATAATACCTGGCTGAATAGCACAAAGATATAAAGCCCTGACTATAATTTCTACAAGCTGAAACCAAGTAACAGTCTGGATGATGGAGATGCCAGTGCAGTGGCAGGAACACAAGTGAACAACCAGTGCAGGCTCAAGCATCCTTGTGGAGGGAAGCAGCCTGGACCACCATGAAGACAGTACCTATTGGAGGTGTAGGTGTTGGGCTTGCAGCATTTGGACAATGGACAAGGACATGGAGTTATCAAGCCATACAGAATAATATTCAAGGGGACCTGTGTAGGAGCATGCATGACTCAGGTTAAATCATTGTAGGTTGTCACAGTGATATTACAGTTCACCTCAGCTGCCACAGGATAGGATTGGGGGTAATAAAAATTCTCTTCATTACAGGACAGGGTTGGGATAGTAAAAATCCTTTTATTCACCAGTCAACTAGAAGGAAAATGACTGCTGATAGCTAAAATGCTGCCATTTAGTTCTTTGTCCAGGGCACAATTAGAAATCCATCCCTAAACACATGGTCCCAGCCTAAAGCAGCTGAAGCCAGACCTTCAAGCACTGGGACAAGGATGGTATCTGGTAAAAAGACAGAAAATGAAAGATGCTATCCTCCAAAATAAGGAAGCCAATCTGGTGGTCCCCTGCATAAACAAACTCTACAAAAGAAGGAAGAAACTGTTGCAAAAGAGAGTAAAATCCCATGAGTGGAGGAGTTCCCTGGTCAGCCTCAGTAAGAAGCTGAGATCCCTTATAAGATCCTCCAAAGCTAGCTACAAAAATAAAACTGCCATTGATTCTAGGGACAACCACAAAGCATGCTATAGCTATATCAAGAATCTCAATGGCAACACCCAGATCTGCTCTGAGTTACAGCACAACGGCATGAAAATTACAGAACCAACTGATATTTCCAATGTCCTGGCAGATAGGTTCAGTGCTAACTTTACCCCCCTCTCACCCCCTAAAGGGCCCATATCGATACAGGAAGAATGCAGTGTCCCTGTAATCACAACTATGCAGGTAAAAGCTGCACTCTCTAAAGCCAAAAATACAGCATCCATGGAACCGAACAACATCCCAGGCTGCATTTTACACAAACTTCAGAACGAACTGGCTCCCACCTAAGCACCATGTTCAATCATAGTCTCACATCAGGCTTTGTGCCCACTGAATGGTGCACAGCAACAGTTATCCCACTCCACAAAGGGGGAGCCATCACTGATCCCAGGAACTATCGCCCTATTAACCTGATGAGCCTGGTCTGTAAGGCCATGGAACGTATCATCATGGAACTCATAAACAAAGACATTGGTAACCTCCAAACTCTGGACCCCACCCAGTTTGGGTTTGTGAAAGGCAGATCATGCCTCCTGAACCTGATCAACTTCTTTGAGGCAGTCACCAAAGCTGTAGATGAGGGTAAGGTGGTTCACACAGTCTATCTTGACCTTGACAAGGCTTTCAACACCATCTCCCATTCTGGAATTATAGCTAAACTCACTAAACTAGGTATAAATCCCTATGTCACAAGATGGATTGCCAATTGGCTCACTGACAGAACCACACTGTAAAAGTTGCAGACTCCAAATCTGACTTCAAACCAGTGACAAGTGGAGTACCACAAAGTTCAGTCCTGGGACCTCTCCTGTTTTGGTATCTATTTCTCTGAAGTACAGGCAAACACAGAAGGCCTTTGGCTAATGAAGTTCATGGATGTCTGCAAACTAGGAGCCATAGTTGAGTCCCCAAATGATGTGGACATCCTACAGAAGGCCCTCACTGAGACAGATGCCTGGTGTCAGAGCCATGGCCTCAAGCTCAATGCCAAAAAGTGCATTGTCATCCCCTTTGGTAAAAACTCTTTACCCATGAACTAGCACATAGGCGGCAGTCTACTTAATGCCAAATATGCGATGAGACTTGGGGACCCAGGTGGACAGTAGCCTCTCCTTTGATAATCACATCACCACAGTAGTCAGGAAATCATTCTATGTGGCACACCTCATCACAAAAGGGTCATCATCTAGGAAAAAACAGGTCATTGTTCCCCTCTACTTGACACTCATTAGACCCATTATAGAGTACAACACCCCTTTTGGAATGTACCTGACAAGACAGCTGCAGCAGCTGGAAAGGCCACAGAAGTACCTCACAAAGAGGATTACTGGCCTCAAACAGATGTCCTACACTGACCATCTCAAAAAACTCCAGCTTTACTCCGTAGCATATCACCTACTCTGAGGTGATCTCTGCCTAACATATAAAGCTATGTCAAACCCAGAGATGTTGGACATGCTACACCTAAAGAAATCCCTCCAAGCTACACATTCTAGGGACCGAAACCTTGTCACCACAATAAACTGGACATGCTGGAGGGAGGGATAGATTCCTGTCCCAGAGACTTCCCATACTCTGGAACAAGGTACCCCTCTATGTCAAGCAAAGCTCCTCATTAGCACTCTTCAAGGAAAATCTTGATAAGTGGATGGGAAATAGGAAATACACTCCGGAGATCACTTTTGTGGCTCCGCTCGACAGGGGCACAGGAAAATAACTTTCTTGGGTGGCGTAAGCCAGAGAACCTTGTTGGCTAGGCTTACTTAGGCCCTTGGGCCGATAACCTAGTACCTACCTATGAACCTATGACCCTATGGGAAGGTGGTCTCAGATCCAGGAGACAAAAGTTGTACAATGATGGCTTATTACAGGCAACTATATCAGTCAAATTCTGGGATAAGATGAGAATGTAGATGAGGCAATACTTAAAAGAGAACCTCACTCAAAAGTCAAGTTTTTCTTTCCTAAAAGTGATTTTCCTTCCATATAATTCAACACTACACACATTACATACAGGAAAAAACATCACTCAAAAACTATTCTTGTTTTATGTCAGAACTTATTCCTGTTTGCCTTTCTTTCCTGCATTTGTCTCATCATCTGTTATATCATGAACGTACTAAGAGTGGCACAGTAATTGGGTCAGATCACTTATTTCAATTACAGATGCATGAAAGAATTGTACATAACAACTGACAAAATATATGATGTTAAGTTGTCTATCTCGCCTTCATTCTTGCTGGATGGGTTCGGAGCCGACCTCGGCTCCGACTCGGCCACTCTAAAAGCTCGAGAGTTGGTTCCACCGGCTCGAGGCTCCCCTTATATCCCACAATGCTAGGTGAGAGTTACCTCAGATCTCGTTTGCCGCTACAGCTTCGAGGTTGGTTTTCTACCGGTTCTTGGTAAGTGACTTTTTCTTGTGTAATTTAGTCTTTCAAAACCCCTTTAATTTTAATATTTTTACTTATTTCCCTTAGTTTAAAGAAATTTTTATCCCCTTCTAAAAAAATTTCCGTTTTTTTTCCCTCAAGAACTTTAGGTTCTTCCCTTGGGCCTACAGGCCTTTTCTCTTCCCTAGTGGAGTGTGTGTGTATTATTTTATTTTAAAATCCTAGTTAGTGGTTTTTATTATAATTTAACTTGACAGGGTGTAATTAGTGTGTTTGTATGTGTGTTTGTTTACACCTGTTTAAAAATGTCTAAAGAAGCAAAGGTCTCCGGATTCAAGAAGTGTGATGCGTGCTGTCAGAAAATGTCTCTGACAGACGCTCACACTTCTTGTGTCTACTGTCTGGGGCCTTTGCACCTGCAGGACTCCTGTGCTGTGTGCCATGGCTTCAGCCCCAGGGTCCTGCAGGAAAGAAAAAAATAAATTGATATTAAGAGGCTTACTCAAGCCAGAGGATTCCCTATCTGTTTCAACAGGGAAGCCCTCTAAGGCATCTAGGTCTTCGGCTCCGACAACTGAGCCGAGACCTAAGGTTTCTCAACCTCTGCCTTCATCGGCTCTGGCTGGAGCCGATAAGTCTCAGTCCACAGTTTCTGTGGCTCCCTCGGCTCCGGCCGGAGCCGAGGTAGTAGAAGTTCCCATGTCGGCTCCGACCAGACCTTCGGAGCCGACAACTAGGAAGAGGTCCAGGTCACCATCTCTTGGCTCCGTTCATTCGGCTCCAGGATCTCCCCTGCTGTCTGAACGGAGCCAAAGATCTCACTCCTCTAGGTCATCGAGGCTGTCGGATCATGACCTTCAGAGGGTAGTGAGTCGACTTCTTAAGTCCGAGGCACTGGCCCAGATGCTTCAGAGCCCGACTCATCAGTCGATGCCTGCCCCGGTCCATCAACATATTCCTCCTTCAACTCTCTTGAGCTTGGAGCCGGGTCGCGTCGGAACCGAGACTGTGATAGCGTCGGAGCCGATACAATTGTCTTCGGCTCCGTCGTCAGCTCCGTTTTCTTCCTTGGAAGAATCTCGGCGCCGACTTCCCTCATCGGCTCGAGGGGTGAGTGGCATCGACCCTTGTCCGACCCCGCTCTCCCTCTCGGTGCTTCGGCGCTGGTGAGTTCGGCTCCGACATCGGCCTCGGAGCCATCACTGTCGGTGCCGAGGGGTTCTTAGCTCGGAGCGGGAACCTCTGGCTCTGCCTGACAGGGGTGCATTCGAGGTCATGCGGAGTGTGTTAGAGCCTGGCTCTACTCCACAGTTGGCTCCGTCCGCCCTCCCTCACGGTGCCTCAGGTTAAGTCGACTCACTCCCTCATCCCGGACCGCAGAGAGCCAGCTCCTCAGGAACCCCCTGTGGGATTTCATCCTCTTCCGAGGCCTCTCCTGATTTGGCAGAAGAGCCCCTCGGAAGAGGAAGTGTAAGAGGAAACACATTGACTCACCTGAGTCCATCACGCCAGACACAGATTTGGATGATTCTGAGGGTTCCCCCGTTCCCCTTCTGAAGATGTCTCATTTGCAGACATTCTGGAGATCCTGAAACAGAGGGGAAATTGGCCAGCCCTCAACCCTTCGGAGGACGAATCTGTGTATCTTGAGGCGTTTGGCTCTCGTCCTTCCACCTCCTGGGTGTCCCCCCCTTTGACCCCCTCATGCAGGTGGTTGCTAAGAAGGCATGGACGGCTCCTGATTCAGTGGACCCCACTCCCAGGAGACCCTCCAAGTTCATAACAGCACCAGCAGACAAACAGTTCTTAACAAAAGGAGTTTCTGTGGATGCTATGGTGGTAGCTGCTGCCACTAAGAAGGAGCTAGCTGATCCTTCAGTACCTGTCCATCCACCTAACAAGGAATCTAGGTCCATGGACAGGTATGGAAAGCGGATGTTCTCGGCAGCGACATTTACCATGCGCTCGCTGAACTACCTGTGCCATTTTACTCGTCTTCAAAGGGACTTGATCAAGGAAGCGAGTGAAATGTTAAAGGACCCTACAGCTGCGGGTTTCCAAGATAAGATGAACACGCAGCTGGCTACCCTTAACTCCATAACCAACTCCTCCATGCCTTCTTTCTTACGCTGCTGATGGAGCGAGCAGAGCCACAGGGACAGGTGTGGCCTTACGTAGGCATGCCTGGATGCGGCTATGCAATTTTGCGGACCCCTTCAAGACGTCTTTCACTAACTCCCGTTTGATGGATCATCCTCTTTGGTCCTCAAGTGAAAGAAACCTTGACTAGGTGCGAAACTGATGGCAAGACCCTTTCTGCCGCCGGAGTCCGTTTTCTACTCCTTCTAGGCCTTACCCCAAAGGCCAGAAAGGTGGAAAGATGTGGTTCCGTAAACAATCTCAAGGGACTTCGCCTGACGACAGAGTCGCTTCCCGCCAGAGGCAGAGGCGGAATAACAATGGTAGACGCCGCCCTAGGGGCAGGGGGTCCGCAGAACCAGGGCAATCGAAGCCTTCCTGACAAGCTCTTTCAGCATCCCTGAGGTGTTGCCTGACTGCCCATCTTCGGAGGCAGTCGGGGGAAGATTGTCACTGTACCCAGAAGCCTGGCTATCCCTGACTCAAGACAAATGGGTACAGTCCATCATTTCGAAGGCTATTCTATCCCCTTTCTTCGCATTCCAAATCAGTCAAAAGTCCCTTCCAGATGTTCCACCCGCTCAAAGGGATCTAGCGGTTTTGGAGATTTCAAAACTGCTTGCAAAAAGAGCAATTCAGCCAGTTCCAGCAGACCAGCAAGGATCCGGAATCTACTCAAGGTTCTTTTAGTTCCAAAGAAAACGGGACTGGAGACCAATTTTGGATCTCAGTGTCTTGAACAGATCAGTCAAGAAAACAAGATTTCGGATGGTCACGCTGCAATCCATCCTTCCCCTTTTGGGCAAAGGAAACTGGATGTGCTCTATAGACCTTCGGGATGCGTACTATCACATAAAAATGAACAGACGCTCCAGAAGATTCCTCCGCTTCAGGCTGGGAACCAGTCATTTTCAGTTCAGGGCCCTGCCCTTTGGTCTCACCACTGCCCCCCGGGTGTTTACCAAATGCATGGCAGTGGTAGCTTCTCACCTGAGACGACAAGGATTCCAGGTGTTTCCATATTTGGACGACTGGCTCCTCACAGCTCCCACCAAGCATCTCCTTCTGATGGCCAGAGATTACACCTTTCGCGTTTGTCAAAAGCTGGGTATTTCAATAAATTGCGAAAAGTCTGTTTTGTCGCCTTGTCGTACTATTACCTACATAGGTGCAAATCTAGATACAGTAAACATGTCTGCAAGACTAACACATCAGAGAATAACAGACATTCACAAACTGGTATCACTCCTTTTCAACAACAACAGAATCAAAGCCAGGTTAGTTCTGAAAGTGTTTGGAATTATGGCAGCGGCCATACCTCTGCTTCCATTAGCCAGATTCCACATGCGGATCCTTCAATGGATGCTCTTTACTCAATGGTCATACCAGCAACTTCCAATGTCTCACACCATTATGATCACGCAAGCATGCAAAAATCATCTCATGTGGTGGATGTCTTCCCCTCAGCTCTTGTTGGGCAGACCCTTTGTTCCACCTCCTCCGGTTGCTACTCTGACAACGGATGCCTCCCTGATCGGGTGGGGGGGGCATTATCAGGGCAGGACGGTCCAGGGCACATGGCAACCAAACGAATGCCACTTGCACATAAATGTTCTGGAGATGAGAGCAGTGCTTTTAGCGTTGCAAGCCCTTCAAGACTCTCTTCCCTTGGGAACGATTGCAATCCAAACAGACAATATGTCTGTAGTGTGGTACATCAACAAACAAGGCAGAACCAGGTCATACCCCCTGTGTCGAGAAGCACTCAGACTGTGGCAATGGGCGATTTCTTCTCAGCGGTTTCTGATAGCAATGCACATCCCCGGAAAGTCCAATCAAATTGCGGACAAGTTGAGCAGAGCCATACTCATGCCTCACGAGTGGTCTCTGAAAGACTCTGTAGTGAGAGAAATTTTTCTCAAGTGGGGTCAGCCTTGCTGCGATCTTTTTGCTACTCCCCAAAACAGCAAGTGCAGAGAATATTTCACTCTATTCCCTTTACCAGGCCAACCCAGCAGAGACGCTCTAGTCCAAGTTTGGCCCCGGGGACTTCTGTATGCATTTCCTCCTTTCACACTGATCTCTCAAGTGATACAGATAGCTATCGCTCAGAAGGCCTCATTGATCCTCATTGCTCCTTACTGGCCTCGACAAGTGTGGTTCCCCTTTCTACATCGTTTTCTCTTGGAGCGACCGTGGAATCTGGACCTAGTTCCAGATCTTTTGATCCATCAGTCGGGTCAGTTTCATTGCTCCCTCCCCTCTCTGAACCTCACTGCTTGGTTCCTCCAGTTCCAACCTTAGCCAGGCTTCCTCAATTATCTCACTCTGTTAGAGATATTTTGATAGCTTCCCATAAATCTTCCACTCGAAAGATTTATTTGAGTAAGTGGAAACGCTTCACATATTGGGCTCAAGGAAAGGACATAGATCCTTTCACTGCTTCCATCCAATTAGTCCTTGATTTTCTAGCTGAACTCTTCCATGCAGGTTCATCTCCTCTACACTTAAAGTTCAATTGGCAGCTATTTCTAACTTTCATGTGGGTATTTCTGAATCTGCCTTAATGTCCCACAAGCTTTGCAAAGCCTTTTTGAAAGGAGTTTTTCTTCTCAGACCTCCTATAAGAAATCCTCCTTCTCCTTGGGACCTAAATTTAGTTCTTGCTTCTTTGATTCTTCCCCCTTTCGAACCTGCAGTCTCCTGTTCTTTAAAATTATTATCATGGAAAACTCTTTTTCTGGTAGCTATTACATCAGCTAGAAGAGTTTCAGAGCTTCAAGCACTCAGCTGTCGTCCTCCTTATCTCTTGTTTCATAAGGACAGGGTATCCTTACGAACTAACCCGTCCTTTTTGCCTAAAGTGGTCTCGACGTCAAATCTAAATCAAAGCATTGATCTACCTGTCTTTTTTCCAGAATACTCCAATAGGTCTGAACAAAAATTACACTGCCTGGATGTTCACCGTCAATTGAGGTACTACTTGGATAGAACAAAACAGTTCAGAAAATCTGATCAGCTGTTTGTCTCCTATGCGGAAAGCAGAAAGGGACTTTCAGTTTCAAAGGTATCATTATCCAGATGGCTAACATCTTTGATTTCCCTTGTATATGAAATTAGACATCAAAAGCTGCCTGATAAACCTAAGGCTCATTCCACCAGAGCTTTGGCTACTTCTTTAGCCTTCCAAGACAGACTGCCTATTGACACCATTTGTGCAGCGGCTACTTGGGCTACTCCTCACACTTTCATTTCTCATTATAAGTTGGATTTAGCTTCTAGGCATAGAGCTAACTTTGGTTCCACTGTTCTCAGGAGTCTGTTCCGTTAGGCCACCCGGGACAAGGTGCTAGGGATGCGGTCCCATCCAGCAAGAATGAAGGCGAGATAGACAACTTAACATATAGAAGTTATGTTCTTACCATAACGCTCCATGTTAGTTGTCTTCTTCGCCTTCTTCTTGCCCCACCCTCCTTCCCCTGGCCTGGACAGACCTAGAGGAGTTGTGATTGTGACCTCTCTTTCTACCACCTCTTTCTTAGACATATGCTATTATGCATATTTCCTGGTTCAGGATGTAGGTCACCCTTCTTTCTTCCTGTTGTTAGAGGTGGACTCTGTTTTACAGTTATTCTGTTACTATTATAAGCTGGGGTTAGCTTACAAACGAGATCTGAGGTAACTCTCGCCTAGCATTGTGGGATATAAGGGGAGCCTCGAGCCGGTGGAACCAACTCTCGAGCTTTTAGAGTGGCCGAGTCGGAGCCGAGGTCGGCTCCGAACCCATCCAGCAAGAAGAAGGCGAGAAGAAGACAACTAACATGGAACGTTATGGTAAGAACATAACTTCTATTTTTTCAGCATATCTTGAACTTTTCTGCATTCCTGATGTCTCTGTATCCAAGTAAGTGGTTATTTTCTAATTTGTTATACCCCGAAAAGCCTTGAAAGGGGACTGTCATGGGTAGCATGATTTTGTTTTAAACACAGTGCCTTAGCCTTCCTTATGTCATTTAGAAGGATGGACATGTGAGGCTCATTTACTGTGGTTTTAACTCTCAACAGTTTACAACAGCACTGTGATTGCATACTTTCGATTGTCAGCATCAATCTGCATTTTTAATTACTTTGCTTCCTTTGATTTTCATCAGTGGCCATTTCCGCTACAGCAATAAGAAATTTAAGGAAAGTTTGAAATGCTGACTTGAAAATGTAGCTGAGCTAATTGTTCTTTCAAAGTAACTATTGTAGTTCAATGTTTAAATGTAAAAAATCTGAGCCCTGTGGTTAATAGGTACTGCATGGGGTTTGTCTTGCATGCACATATTTTAATATTGCAGCTAGAAATAGAATATTTGATGTTAATCTTCCTTCCCCAACTCACTGACTTGTCTCAGAAAAACACTGTATGCAATGCAAAAATGCTGTAACAAAACACCAGAAGAAACATGTACTTCTACAGAAAATACGGTATAGAAAAAATGCTAAATCAGATACTAATAGAAAACAATTCAGAGTTTGATTAAAGGGAAAGACACCTAATTTTAAATAGTCAAATAAACTGAGATTTTATTGTTTGTTTATTTTGTATATGAAAACTGAGCTTGAAAGCCTTGCTTTTGTTTCACACTCTAGGCTACACTTTATCTGAGGTGTGATGCTGGTAGTCTGTGACTGATAAGGCACATTTGAATGCTATTGTTTAAGAGCCAGTTGGATTTGATTGAACTAATAGAAGATGAAATGGGAAGATTAATGGCAGAGATTATCACAGAAGGAAGATGGGAAGTGTTAAGTAATCAGAACATAGAGAAAATGCCTGGAGCTGACTGACTACTTACAGAAGTGTAGAAAATAGTGAAGACCAAATTCCTTAAATATTTTGGGTGGGCACTTTAATAACATATACAATATATATAATAATAATATAAAAAACAGGGATGAGATACCTACCTTGTGTCAGAGGACAATTATAGCTTTAGTCCCAAAGGATAGAAAAGATATGACAGACCCAAGTGCCTAAGGGCCCATCTCATTTCTGAATCATAACAACAAAGAGAATGGCAACATCATTGGTGAGGTTGATAGGACCTGACCAAAGGGGCTTTATAAAGATGAGCCAGAGACCAAAGGGGCTTTATAAAGATGAGCCAGACCTTTGATAATATAATAAAGACCATTTTAATTCAAAGAAATGTGGGGGGAGGTGGGGTCAAAAGACCTTTAATGTTTATAGGCTTGGATACAGAAAAAGATTTTTGATAAGGTGAGCTGTGGTTTAATGTGCGAGGCACTGAGGGGTTTAGGATTTCCTGAAAAGTGGATAAATGTTAGTGTTTTATATATATATATATATATATATATATATATATATATATATATATAAAGGATCTAACACAAGCATAAAATGTGCAAGGGGGCTATCAGTCCCTATTAGCATCATGAGACAGGTACATGACAGGGGTGCCCATGTCTCCATTGCTCTTTGCAATTTAACTAGAGCTTCTTGCTAGACATATTAGGCAATTCCATATTACTTTGTCTAGTTAGTATAGACTTCAGAAACCAAGACATGTTGAAGCATTGTTAACTCTTTTGGCACTAGCAGCAAACACAGCCATTACAAAAAAATGGAAGAAGAAAAAAGAAAATCCAGTTATAAATGATACAATAAAGGAAGGTGAAATGAAAGGGGTAAGTGCAGACTTAAGGAGGGAGACTATAAGGAAGTGGAGATTGTATAGGATGGATGGAGGTACTCTCATGGCAGAGTCCCAAGTCACAGTGGCAAGTAGGTACGCTACCTGATTTGTAACTAAAGTAACAAATTACAGTCATCGGAGATTAAAGGATAAGGGAGAGGTTAATATAATCTCTAGTCATACAGTATTTGTTTATAGCTTTGTTTACTTTTCTTTGTTTAAATTTATGTTTAAAATATTCATGAAGGTTTGGTCAGAGGGTATGGCTTTAAATATAATAAGGAAGTGACTGTTTACAGGATGTATATTGGTCCTGCTAGTAAGAATACCCATTTAATATGCTTATTATTAATGAAGCATTTACTTATATATTAATAAATAATGTTTGCTTTATGTAATGTCATTTGGATGTTTTTGTGAACTGAATAAACTTCTTTCTGATATGATTTGCATGACCTTGTCAATAACTTAACTACTTTCTGTTACAGATCTGCGTTTCAATGGCCAATAACAATTCATCTTGTACTTTGTCTAATTCAACATTTGTGACATTAAAAGTTTCTTAAAATGGGAGTCTTATATTTAGTTCAGGAAGTCCCGATTATTTTCTCTCATTAAAACAGACCTGCATTTAAAGCCACCACCATAGTTTTCTGTTAATGTCTTCTCGAAATGTATCACACAGTGATACTTTGTGTCTTAGTAATGGAAAGAAGTCCATTAGGCTGACCGTTTAATGTCTTTGTATAAGGATTTTTGAAAAACTGGGGAATATACCTCTCAACCTGCAGACATTGAAAATACATACAAAAGCCCTTGAAAAGTAGGTATCTCCATCCAAAAATCTGGACATCTAATTAGCGTAAAATTTTAATACCAAATAGCAAATAACTATTAGAGTAGAATGTGGGCTACTACTCAGAAACAGTAGCAGAGCTACAGTGGAGTGAAGTGTATAACTGCTCCAAGTGCAAAGTATTATGCTGCAGAATCGATCAGTCATCTGATCCATCCATCATCCTGATCATTATTTAGTATATACTGGCTTTTAAAAACAGGTATTGCATTTGTGGTCAAACCAGAGTGCTGTAGCGCTCTATGTGTGGTCTAAAATGTAGCAACTGCATGTATAGTTTACAGGCACTCTACCTGCTACTGCGAGCAGCATTTAAGAAGTAAGTACTACATTTATGTGTATGCATATATTTCATGGGGCAGCACAGAAGCTCTCAATTGTCTCTGATTTTGCCCCATACTCTTTCCTGTAAAATATCACCAAACAAAAACAGCTGGAACCATGAACAATATTAACAAATGCTGGTTTATTGAAGGTTATCAGCATTTGTTAAGATCGTTTACGGTTCAGTTGCTTTTGTATTTTGATATTTTTGGATTTAATTTTAAAGAACTGGACTTATCACCTACCACCACACTAATACTATTTTCCCCTTTCCTGTAAAATGTGTGGTATTCTGGCAAATCAGTGGGGACTACAGTCACTAAGCAATGACAGAGATTTGAATTTCAGACGTAACCTTCAGGAAAAAAAAACATGCTGGGTAAAAGCCTGTTAATTTAGCAATGCTCTAAGTAAATAAAGGCACTATTTTGCAATTGAAAACTGTGTAATTTTTTTGCAAGGGGAAAAGCCCCCATGATGACTTTGCAGAATGTCTCAGATTTTTTTTTATGTTTTATTTTAGTCTATTCTTTGTAAAGCTTATGTTTTCTCTGATAAATCAGTGAGGACTGCAGTCAGTACATAATGATGACCAACATTTCAGACTTAAAAACTTTCCAAAACTTGCTAATGCAAAACATGTAGCAAGTTTCTAAGTATAAAAAGGTAATAGTTGTGTACAATTGGCAATTATTTTTAGCTTTCTCTCTATTTCTTGATATAAGCAGTTAAGATGCATGTGGTACCAGGAGTGGGGTGTGGGTGTGCATACTTCATTCTGACAGCAGAGAGCTGAGAAGATACATATCTTTCACACAGAAATTAATGTATTTATTCATTTATTTTATTGCAACCAAACTCCTGTGATATACAGTCACAATTACACAAGTGGTTGTAATTGATGGTCACGTGTGTGCACGTGTGTCACATATGCCCTCAGCTGTCTCTGATTTTGCTGAATGTTCTTTTTTTTCTGACAAATTAATGAGGTTTGGAGTCAGTAAAAAAAATAACAGAAATCTAACATTCCAGTTACCACCCATTCCATCAGAAGAAAGGGGTGGCAAAGAACCAATACATCAGAGCTTCTACACTCACTTCAGAAGATCATCTTTGTTTGTCTAAGTTTTCAGTACTCAAGAAAATGTTCTCGGATTGTGGATATCCTGAACCACAATAGATATTATCCAAGATGAGATTTGGTCGGAAAGAATGGGGAGAGATGCCCCCATTATTTTATATGGCTTAAGCCATCAACCCACTTCCCAGAACACTGACAATTTTCATTTCACTGGACACAATAATATGGTTTTACATTATTCTCTTGACACAAAATGTATTGAACAAGTCATATGAAAAAAATGGTCTATGTTTCAATGTGATGACATGACCTAGTGTCTTGAAGCAGAATCCCCTACATTTACTTACAAAAAACAATTTAACATCAAATATTTATTGGAAAGACCTAAATTTGGGCAAAAACTTGAATTCCCTGTTACCTTGAGATGTGGCTGATGCCATCAGTGTCCCTACATAAAGGAAAACTATGATGGCCCAGAAGGCTACTATAAGCAAGTATACTCATGGTGGAAAATACAATTCACCTCAGAATGAGTGATCTGTGCTGCAGCCCGTACACAATGCACTAGATTTATACAGGAAAAAACATTCATTTTTTTTAACAAAATAATTTACCAGCACGTTTACAGCATTCAACAAGCGGACAATAAAAGTGCCCTTGCGAGACACTCACTCAGCTGTAGTGGTTTTAAAAAAAATAGGTTCTTTGTTATTGAACAGGTACAAATACTACCATGCTGTAGGGATTGGAGAACTAAGCTGCTTCACAAAGAGATGATATGGCAACTGCGATTAGATGCCACTTTTCTACCTGGGATTAATGACAATATTTATATTACAAGTGAATTGAAGAGTGGGGCTAGCAGACTTTGATTTTGAGGTGCCCTCCTCATTTACTGCCTTTGTTAGGGTTTGTTTTCCACAACAATAGTAGTTTCATTGGTTTTGCTTTCAATAAGAAAAGGAACTGTTTATTTTGCATTCGTTTACTTTAGCTGTTGCTGTAGTTAGTATGTCCGTGGGCTTAGACATTTCCTATTGTCTGATTGGATCATCCTGGAAGTGTGTGTATACGTTACAAAGGTTTTTTAAACTTGGTTTTAATTTTGCAGTAAGGTTCTGAAGATGTCTATTTCGTAACACAAAAGCGCTTAACCTTCTGTGTATTGCTTGAGTTAGTTTTACCTTCTCTGTATTGTCTGCATTTGTTTAAGTGAGGAATAATAAAAGTTTTATTCTTCTTGGTGAGTAAGGCTGGCAGGTGATTCTTTATTTTGAATTTATTTATTATATACCCGTCCTTGTTCTGACAGTTTTTTTCTTTACAGTTTATGTTCAGATAGTTGAATGGGGATCTTAATAGAATTATAATCTAATTCTGAATTAAACAGAGAACTCCGGTTGCTATGAAATTTTTGTAATGAAGCTGATAAGGAATTAATCTGATTACCTGAACAGCAAGCACTGAATCTTTTACACTTGCTTAAATAGGACTTTCTGATGGCAGGTTTCCTAACTTCAAACAAACAAATCAAAACTTCAGACCCTCAGAAACACCAAATCATCTCATTTTATAATTCATTCAAATCAGACTTGTATGGCACAGAACATTACAGATTAATCAACTGAATTTAAAGCCACAATACGAAATATATATATATATATATATATATATATATATATATATATATATAAGGTCTATATCAGTTCACCGAAACAGCTGAAGTTCGAACACCATATGTTCAAACTTCTAACCACGAAGTACAAAAACATCGAAGTTTTAGAACAGCGATTTTTTTCCCAGGAAAAAAAATCTCTGTTCCAAGAAACACACACACAACACAAGCACACCAAAAAACAGCAATCCACACATAAACACTTAAAATCCTACATCTAACCCTACACTAAACAGTACATATACTACTCTCTATCCACTTACCTTAACCCAAACCCTAACGTCCGTCATTATCGCGCACTCACCTGACTCGCGCCCTAACCCTAACTCACCTATCCTGCCCTAACCCTAAGGTCTGTCACTATCGCACACCCACCTCACCCGTGCCCTAACCCTAATGTCCACACAATCGCACACTTACCTGAACCCGACCCGTAACTTCCCACCACAGTCCTGATAATCGTGAAGCCACAGAAATGGCCCACCAAATTCTTTCCATGAGAAAGAATTTGATGTTCTGTGGCTTTGCGATAATCAGTGTTCGAACTTCGCAGTTCGAACATCTGGTGTTCGATCATCAGCCGTTTCGACGGACTGATATAGACATATATATATATATATATATATATATATATATATATATATATATATATATATATATATATACACTTTTAAAACTAACTTCCTTAGAAATGTTAGATACGTGTGTGTCAAAGGCTTCACAATTTCTGATTGTGGACTACCATTTAGGCTGTCAAGTTGAAAATAAAAAGATTTGGATATCCTAAAGTGCCCATCCTTGTTGAATTCAGCAGGGTATGACTAGGAACAGACATAGGTTGTTCTTTCTGTGGCTGTAGAAGGAGGAAGAACCTTGGTTACTTGGGTTAGAAAAGGGTTATGAGAAAGACGCTGGCTTTTACCATGACTTTCAGTAATAATTTTGCCATAAATGTTACTGGAGTAAGACATAAAGAGCCCTTTCAACTGATTAAGAAAGTGTTTGCAGCTCAGGCTTCCTGACATAAGAACCTGGATTTTAATTTTTTGATCTAACATTTTTTTTTTTTGGGGGGGGGGGTCACACATGTTTATCTACATGTTCGTAGGTCTGCATAATGTGCCTGAACATTTAATTTCAAAATCCAGTCATGAGGAGTTGTTGTGCATTTGCCTACATTAGCTATGTGGCTATCTTTTGAAAGGCATGCATTACAAAACAAGGTGTCATGCTCTCATAGCTAACCTGTAAAGCTGGAAAGAGTGGCTGTCCCTTGCTTACTGAAGTACCACATCACACCAGTGTTGTCAACCATGTTGATGACCATCAACATACCCAGCTTACAGCAGTCTTTGAACATGGGACAGGCATAATGGGCAAGAATTGCATGTGCACTCTGCTTGGGCCCCACTGCCTCTGTACTTTTACAAGCCAGGTATGGATTCCTCTGGTTAGGTCTGAGGCATCTGTTGTCAGGGTTTGATGATTTCTGGTGGGTTGAAGGGCAACCCCATGTTTATTTAAGTTTGTTTACCAGAGTAGTACACTGAATGCAACAGACCATTTGCAGGCACAGCTTGGGTGAAGAAATTTAGAAAAAAACAAATGGAACTAATTCCTGGAGACATGGATCCTGGAGAAATGGTGGAGCAGCTGGAGAATGTATTCAGTTGTGGTACAGTTACTGAAAGAAAGGGGTCGTGGTCTGTTTGAGAAGGCTGTAACCTGTTGCTGGCCTCCAAAGAAGTTTCAGCAAATAGGTATACTAATATAATTTATGCTGGGTATACCATCTGGCACATCCTCAGAACAAGAGCCATCAAGCCTGAATGTGTCTAAGGTCTTGTGAGGCATGCCTGCTTCCCTGGTAACCACCTTTCAAAGTTACTCCATCTTTCTTTGCTTTTCCTGCTTTTTAAAACTAGGACGTAGAAAGCCCTGCTGACAAAATGGCAGGCACCTCTTGGCCTTGGGCTAAGTTGCTGCTGGTGCTATAAGCAGACTTGGCCCTACAGTTCTAAAGAAGGACCACCATAAAGGTTTCACCTGCGTGATCAGGACCCAGGCAAAAATGCATGAAAGTAATTTTTAAAAGAGATTAGCCCACTACAGTCATAATTGCCGATTATTTTTAGAGTAATCAACAACCTTAGAAAGACCAGCAGCAATCACTCAATCTAAAGCAGCTACAGAGAAAAATGCACAGGAACGTTAACAGACATGTTAAGAAGAAAATGAGGGGGGGATATATGTCACTAGGTAGTGGGAAATTCACTGTCCAAAAAAAAAAAAAAAAAAAACAAAAAAAAAACTAATAACCAAATTGCTTGATAATGGTGAGGGAAAATAAATAAATAAATATGGTGCAGGCTGCTCTCCCCTTTCTACCAAGTTAATGGTCTGAAATTTGCAGTGTGAAACAACAGACCACCCAGATGGGGGGGCATCAAAATCTCTGCTAGTCTGGGCAGTTGCGCTAACAAATGCTTGTGACTAATCTCATTGTCTACAAATAAAAAGCAGTGATCCCTAATATGAAAGTCCTATCTTTTCCACACTTTTTTGTGAACAGCACGTGTTCTCAAATAGCAGAGCACAAAATATTACTAACCAAGCAAGTGATAGATAAAAAATTTTTCATTTAATGGTAGTCTATACAGGACACCGAAAGCCTTTGTTTTATTGACCCAAATGTTATATCAACACAGGCAGTCAACAAGCTTAACACCTGGAAAGGTGAGAACTTTATGCCATAAACCCATGAGTGAATATCTGATAAGTGAGACTAAAGATAGGCAACATTTTCCCAAAAAGTGATGACACTGTCTGTAACTTCAAATCTGGAAAGCTAGAAACTCCAGATTTCCCTCTCAAAACTGGTAAGGCTGTTGCATTTACATTTAATCTTCAAGTCTTTTAAAATGAGAAATTTGTGTTTCAATACTAAATGGTTGGTGTGGGATGCAATATATACAATACTTTCCAATCATCTTATCTGACAGTACATCTGTGTTAAAAACTTACCATAATTGTAGATGTTCTAAGTATTGCCAATGTTACAGTTCTGACTCGTGGAATTCCTGTAAGGAAAACTTGATTTCCAGAGAATCACTCCTCCATAACATTAGAATATCAATAGTATAAAATGGAATCCACTAGCACCATCTTTCAATCTTTTTTGACCTGGATGTAGTAGTTTAGAACAGAAGTTCCAAAGCACAACCCACTCTGGGAAGATCCACCCCAGGGAGGGAGAAAATAACCAGAGGACCCCCAAAGCTGATTCTTCAAGTTGCTGCTAAGCCCTTTGGAGGAAAGATGCCTGATCAAGGGATAAATAATGTGAAAGTGAGTGACTTGGATACCCATCCAACCCACTGGTGCCCATATAGAAGAGATGGAGGGAGAGAAAGAATATACAAGAAAATCTACAATTATGTTACACTCCAACAGCTGTACTATGCTTGTTGTAATATTCACTGTTGCAGTACTGACTCTTAGGAAGAAAGGTCCTGCAGGATTTCTGTCCTAGCTCTGGTGCAAGAATCACTAAGAAGCAAAGTTTGGAGAAGGTGCATACAGAGGACCAGGTGGATGCCTCCAAGGTAGACTGAATAATAACCACACAAAAAAGAAAGAAAGTTGTAGCTGTTGTTGCCCTACTGGAAACAGCAAGTTATGCTATTGTGACAGGAGCAAGAGAAGCAGACTTCCAAGATGGGCACACTGAGTAACAGCTTCATTTCAGCTCTCCCAGTGTGAAAACAGAAACTCAGAGAAAAAAGAACCAGTGAATTTGTCTTTTTGGGTAAATTTCTATTACTAGCTACTCAGTGCATTGCCTGGATGCCGGCAAAAAAGAAATTTAGAAAACCTGAAAGAATATCAACCACAAAAGGTGAGGAGAAAAAAATGGATGGGAAAAAACCTGCAGCTGTTCAGCAAAAAGCAGTTCAAGCTCCAGCTTTGGTACAAGACACGACTTCCAGTAATATATAGGAAAAATAAGTCAAATGTGCTCAGAGATTAAAATAAAGAAAATACTGAAGATGTATAATAACTCAAATAACAAAAGCCAGGAAACAATGGAAGCTTTAAACAGATATTCGGATGCACTGGTAAAACTGCCCATAGTACCACTACAGCCCTCCTCTGCTTCACATACACAGTAAATCGTCTCAAAAATGAAGGCCTGCAAGTGTCAACTCTTTTTCTGGATATGTCCAAAGCATTTGACACAGTCTCACACCAAATCCTGCTAAACAAACTAAACCAATATCATCTATCAAATTCCACTCTTACCTGGTTCCAAAGCTACTTAACTGACAGGTACCAAGCTGTGAAATGGGAAAATTCTCTCTATCCTCAGCTGCCCATAACTATAGGAGTCCCACAGGGGACTTAGGACCACTACTATTCACAGTCTTCACAAATGACCTCCGTAACTCCACACAGCATGCATCTATAATTCAGTATGCAGATGACACTACCTTAATCTGTGCTGCACAAAACATTCCCACCCTCCTGCAAACAACTTAACTAGCATTCTCCGACGTTGAAAACTACCTTACCAAAGCCCAACTTATCCTCAATCCAAAGAAAACTCAGCTTATGATTATAACCAGTTCTAACAAAAACACTAACAGTCAATTCACTATCTACTCCACAAATGCTACTCCAATTGCTCCAGTGGCACAGGCTAAGCTATTGGGAATAGCCATAGACTCCCACCTAAACTTTGATAGTCATCTCAACTTAGCTATTAAAAAAGTACATGCCAAACTGGAGTCACTCTACTGTATCAAACCATTTCTTACCAACAACACAAGATCAGCCATTGCTCGCTCCCAACTTCTATCCACCCTACTCTATGCATCTCCCATTCTGACTAATCTCAACAAAACTGAACTAAGCAAAATGGGAGCCTGCTATAACAGAATTGTCCGCTTTGCTGCAAATTGCTCATATAGAACTCATCACTGTATGTTTTGAGACAGCTCCACTGGCTTGAACTGCCCAACCTCCTAACCTACAATCAGCTCTACCTCTGTCATTCTATCTATTACCTCCCCAATAAGTATCCTGCCCTCAAAAACCTAGTACAACATCACTCAGCCAAAAGGCCTCTTAGATCATCAAGCAAACTACTACTAGAAGTCACCAACAGCTACAATAGCTTTGGAGATGCACTATATAGTAGTTCAGTGGCTAAAATGGAACTCTGTCCCTACTAGCATTCAAAACACATCATCCAAAGCCTCCTTTAAAGACCTCATCAGGCAACATCTCAAGCAAAGTTGGCAGTACCATGATTGCTCCCCAGGCTAGTGAAAGCGAGTAACATATATATGCTAAATCTAGAGCACTTGATAATAGTTTTTAATCTTACTCACAAACACTGGCTAATCTACAATGTATGTACTGTACCTGTGTACTATATATGTATTCTACATATGTTCCAAATTTCAGCTGTACACCACAAATCTATTAATTACCTTTATTTTTAAAATTAATATTTTTTTGTTGTTCTCTTCACTGTAAAAACGTGTCTCTTGTAATTTGTGTGTATACTGATCGTGTCTAAATAACTAAATGTGTCTGTAATTTTAATTTGTGGAGCTTTTCTCCCCAGGCCTCTGCTGAAAAAGGGCCTTTACAGCTCAGTCAGACACCCCCGATTAACAAATGTAAAATAATAAAATAATTTTATGAAAGCACAAATAAGCAGCTGGACAGGTATTCCACAGCAGGTGTTGTTAATTGAAAGGGCACATTGTGTGTATGCTCCAGACCTGAACGTGAGAAAGCAGCCAAGGCCTGTATTAGTAAAGATACAATCCTACCTGCAGAGAGAGTTTATTCTGACAAAATTGTGGCAGAAGGACAAAACACTAAAAGCTGGAGACAGCAGAGTGTTTGTGGAAAATGATTACTGTACATAATGCAAAAGAGGAGCAAATTTATTCCAGTGATCAGGGAATGTTGAGAGACGGGTGTGAGATTCAAGCTGCTGTATACAGATATCTTCAGAATATTTTTTTCCTGGAGGATGAAAGAAAGCTTTTGGATGCAGAACAGGCTAAGGAGGAAATACCCAAAAATGTCCAACAAAAAGTGAGCTATCAAACAGAAAGGGACTCTGCTTCTTATTCTTCTGATAATAAAGCTGAGAGAGAGAGACTTTGCCAATGAGCCCTTTTTCAATGTTCCAAAGAAAAATACTTGAGAGAGAGGAAAAAGCACTGGAGTTGACTAAAAGAACTGGGAGTACATTGTCAATGTGTCAGAGACTGGAGCTGGGAGATGGAGATCAACAGGAAGAAAACCAGCAACTCAAATTAATGAATTAATGCGGGATTACAAATTATCAGTCATCTAAGTGAAATACTGGACTCTTTGATTTGATAAACTTAGAGGATTTCAAACCATTTGCCCTACTTCAAGTCATTGATGTCTGAAAGAACATTAAAGGGAAGGGAAAGAGGTAACCAAGTAAAACAATTTTTGTTCACAACAATATTTTTATGAAGCATTTCATTGCATAAACTGCATGTTATATAGTAAAGCATTTTCTTTTATTTTATATGTAATAAGGATACAAAAGTGAACAAGGTGCCTATCTTTTTCTTTAGTTTTAAGAAATGTAGACATTGCAATGTAAAAAAACAAGAAAGGCTAAACAAAAGCATATTTAACAATTTTAGGTTATTGAGGTGGGGATAGAGGGTAAAAGTGTACAGATCATGATATAAGTAGAATTATTATGCTTTTTCTTATGTTTGCATATACGGGAATTACTGAATTAAGGTAATTGGCTTGATCTAACACGTTTTAAGTGGAAGTAAATAAATAAGAGAATACTGAACATAAAGAAAAGTTTTCCTTTAGCAAATCAATGTTGACAGTGTAACATGAGAAACTTGTAGCTGAAGGTAACTATGTATCTGGTTCTTATGTTTCTATGGAGACAAGCTGATAAGAGAGTAATCATTTTTTAAGACTAAAAATTAATGTTTTCTAAAAGCATTCAAGCTGTTTTGTACTTCTAGGAGAGGAAAAAAATAAGATAAAAATAGACCGCACTTAGTACAAGTAGGAGCACAGTCTTTACTATGCATGACTGCAGTTAGGGGTACAGAGAACAGGCAAGAGGCAACATGAATTTACTGGAGAAAACTGGCAAAGGAACTAAGGTATTGGGAGCAAATAATTAGAAGGGGAGAAGTAACAAAATGGGAAGAGGCCAAGAACACATTTGAACTGCAGGCTAGAGACTGCCCTCCCTATCAAGGACTGAATCTAGAACAGAATATGCTGTTAAAAGGAATAATTACTAGGTCATATAAAACACTGCATGATAACTATAGGAATCAATCAGAGGAGTTTAGAAAAGATTAGGAAGACAGATTGGATAAGCAATTCACAAAGAAACAATGGAAGGATATACGTATGGCTCCCAAATAAGCAATGAGTTAGGATTTTTTCTTGGAAGTATTTGCATACTTATTTTTATATCCCATGTAGACTCCAAATAATTTTTTTCTCAGGTAGATTACAAATGTTGGAGGTGTGATGGGGAAGAAAGAGATAACTGGGAACATATTTTTTGGGAGTGTAATGAGTTGACAGGATTTAAAAATTCCCTACAGATTACTCTATCAGAAATGCTGGGTAAGAAAACAGGTGTAACTAAGGAAATTATCTTTTTTAAGCTGGAAGACAGGATTTGAATTTCCTAGACATATTAAGATCTTCCTAAGTTTAATTCTGGGGGCTGCCAAAAAAGCAATTACTAGAAAATGGAAATCAAAGTCTAAGCCAACCATATTTGAAATAGTGAATATAGCAAGAGATAAAAGAACTGGAACTTGGATCCTTAGAAAAGGGTTGGAGCAAATTGCATGGATAAAATGGGAACTGTGGGAATAATACATGCAGAATAATGTTTTGGCGGAAGAATGAGGTTTAAGGGGAAGGCAAGAATTGAGTGAGTTATGTAATGTTGGATTGACAATGACTGTACAGAAGATTAAATGTGATATATAATGTTTGCAAATGAGAATATGTCAATATGTTTTTTTATATATATATATATATATATATATATATATATATATATATATATATATATACACACACATGCTTACATATGTTATAAGTGATAACTCAATAAAAAAGGGTAACAAGCAAATGCAATGCACAATCCATTTAGATAAAGTTTTACTTGCTAACTGCTGTCCCCCCTACCTCTGGCAAAGGAATGAATAATCAGATTTCCTAATGCACTTGGTTCTGTATAAATACATGTTCAGTTTTCTGTGGATATCAACTGAATGTGAGATTTTTTCACCCTCATTCTGTGACAACAGTGAAGTAGATGGACGTGAATAGACTGGATCATGCCTAGTTCTTTCATCACCTTATGCATTAAGGAAGGGTAAAAGTCTGTAATCTGGCTCTATCATTGTGGAAGAACAGAAAGGGCTCCCTACATGTGAGGTCCTGCAATAGCAAAGGTTAACCTCATCAGCAAAACTGTCTTTCAGTGCAGAAATTTAAGGGCAGTGGAAAAGGTAGACTCAAAAGTGAACCAAGGCAAGTTTCTCCAAAATAAAGCTTTGATCCAATGGTATGGTGATTTATTTTTAGGGTGGCCTCAAATGCAAAACCTTTTACGGAGAAAGTAGAAATAAAGAGGTGAATCTAGTGTCAGACATGTTAAGAAGGATAAGGCATTCATCTGTAGTGAGGCTTGATGGGATTGTTTTGTACAGGTCTGACCTGTAACTGTGAACCACTCAACTGGCCTGCTAACATATTTGCTTGGGATGGGATGTGCAATGCCCAGAGGGTCAAACATGACTCTTGGGCTGTGTCTCCTGCTTGCACTGCTAGTTTTCAGAACAGGTTAAGAGTAAGTGCTCTGTTTTCTTTGCTTATTTCCCACATCGTTGTGGTATTGTTCTCTGAAGTACAGGATTATCTGCTGCCACATGGGTCTGAATGCCTTGATAATGTGCCTCCTCCTAAAGGCACTGTCCTCCCTGGACCTTTAACCCCCCCCCCTCCCCGGCTGAGTAAGAGTCTATGTGAGTATCTGGGAACCCTGGCATAATTTTAATGACACTGTCTGGTTGAAGCGAACTTGGTTTTGTCACCATAAGAGGTTTTTTTTTTTTTTGTTATGCAGGTTAATAGTGAAATGGGGCAATTTCAGACAGTGAGTATGTTGACATGACCCATTTCTCAGCTACTACTGCACATTCCTTATATGCAGTCTTGCCAGAGGAGTCATCAAGATAAAAAAGGCCATACATTCTAAGACTCTGAGGAATTCACTTACGAAGATTTGATTCTGCCTGGAGTTTGCTCTGAAGTAATGAGACAGGAGGAGAAACTTATGTGAGGGGAGGAGTGTCCTTTGATACAGTGTCCTGCAGTGGCCCTAGAACAACACTTGTCTCAAAGGAACATGGTTGAAAGTATTAAAGGAAGCCCCAGGGACTGGAAGGAATTCATAGTATAGTCTGCAGTCTCCTGGATCTTCTTTTGGTATGTTGTGTGACTGAAGCAATCGTATGGGTATGGGTAAATGTGCACATTCTTTGTCATGCAAAAGGCAATTCTTGGAGCCAAGTACTTAGCAAATACCTTTGGTTCAATAAACAAGTGAAAGGACGAGTAGATGAAATGAAAGTGTGAACCTTCTACTTTGAATTTGAGGAAGTGCTTGCCCACCTTGACTATGGGGATGTGAAGTTAGGTATCTTTTATGTCTACGGTAACAACATATGCTTGCAGAAGGAGTAAGGGTAGAAGGCTTTGCACAGTCAACATTTTGAAATGTTTAGAAATGTCTGAAATGGATCTCAAAGTTCCTTTCCTTGAGACTGGGATCAGCCTGGAATAAAAATCCAATTCCTTTCATGGTACCATCTTTTTATGGCTCTCTGGGATATAAAGCCTTTTAGCAGGGACTGGGTAAGGTGGACCTGATACATGGGAACATGTAGAATGCCTATGACAATATATTTTCTTGGAAGCATTTGTGTTTCCTGAAAGAATAGGGTTAATAAGGAGAAAATATGAAGGGATGGGTGCAATTATTAAGGTGTGAGGGTTCCCCTACAATAAGCTGTGTTTGAATAGAGAAACCAGGCAGGAATTTTCCATTTCCACTTTACTTACATTATATTTACAGACATTACAAACAAAAATAAAGCATTCTCAATTGGAAATGACTGTCATGGTAGTCAAGAAAATTTAGTTTTATTTTCACATAATACTTTGTATCTGCTAAATCAGGAAAAGGACATTTTGGTGCTGTGGAACATTTTCAGACAGCTTCAAGTCCTTTTGGGATAAAAAAAAATGGTGAGGATGATAACCTATGCATCAATAATACAAATATTTATTGGGACATAAGATGAAGTATTTAGGTGGCCATATTAAAAAGGATTGCATTATGTAGGAAGAGACTTAAAAGATGATACAAAATTTGAGAAGTTGAAAGATCTTGATCATGGAAATGGATAATGAGATACAAGCAGTGAAAATGTTTTTAGTCTCTTTAGTTTTTTTATATAAGTCAGACATTTTTTTTGTCAACCACAGAAATTATGGATGATAATAAAGAGTTGACAGAATGTATTCGGGAGGGGAAGAGGGCAATAGTTAAATGGGATAAGCTGATTCTCTCCACAGAAAGTCATGCTTTAACCAGATTTGAAGGGATACTTTAGAGATATGCAGTTAAGGCTCATATAGACAACTCAAGTGGGTTATAAACAAAGGTGGAAAGGGATGCTAATGAAGGTGGAGGTCAAGAAATAAGGAAATAATAGAATTTTGGATGCAGGTCCTAAAGGAGAATAATAACCACACAGAATACTATATTCATAAAGTAGCAGAAAATATTTTAAGAACTAAACTTGGCAAGAAGATTTTTAACAGTAGGGGTGACTGCAAGTAGATGTATGAAAAGTAGACAAGAGGGAGCTTGAATTGACTGGAAGAAATTGTCAAAGGAACCAAGGTACTGTGAGAAAATAATCTGGCAATGAAAGGAGACTGAGTGGGAAGAGACTATGCAGAACTTTGAACTGCAAGTTACAGACTGCCTTTTCTACCATGGATTGATAAGAGTATAGGTGAAGAAAAAGGGCTAAGGGAGTGGTAAGTGAAAGACCAGCTCTGGTAGACTTTTTAGCCGAGTCTAGAACAGGAGCTGCTGTTAACAATTGGAGAACTAGTAGGGTACATCAAATACAGATGTGAGGTGTAACTCATGAGAATGTGTTCTGGTCAGACAGCATAGCAGTCACCAGAAGGGCACATCAGGGAATTCACCAGCAATCGACGATGAGAATAGGAGTTGCAAAGGTTTTGCAGCCTAGGGTCTATCAGACTCTATATAGTTTTATCAGCCTTGCAGATTTTCTTCTCCCTCTGGCACATTTTCAAATGCTTTTTCTTATGTGGCCAGTTGGAGGAACAGCCAACAGAGATAACATGGCAAACCAGAATCAGATGCACACCCTCTTTTGAGACAAGTACTTCCAGAGTGATTCCACTCTGCATTTTTAAGGTTTTGGTTTAACAAAGTGTAATGGGAATAACTGCACATCATGCTCTGGACCCAGATGAAAAAGACAGTCTTTTTGAAGGATCAGTTGCCTTCACCCAATACAATTTCATCTTAGAATCACACACACAAACTAACAATCAAAATTGTTAAAATTGTTAGCACACTAACAATCGAAAAGAAAGACTTTTTTTTTCCAAATGAGATAATCATAATTACCTTCCTTAATCTATCCTTTCTATTCACAGAAATGATATTCACTGAAATCAGTGTTGTCAAAAATATTAATTAAAAACTAAATTAACTGAAATTAGTAATCTGTATGTATATACTGCTCTGTGGTGATGGAATACTATTGCTGTTTTGGCACACAAATTCACCTGCTATACAGGTGATATATCCATTGCCTACTCCATAATGTTTTGATGTGTTTGCTAAACCTTGCCAAACACGTGCTCTACCAACCAAGTTCCTGGGCCTTCACATCTGAGATTACCTCTCCTGGACTGTTAATACCAACCATATAGTCAAGAAGGCTCAACATAGGCTTCACTTCCTGAGAAAGCTCAAAAAGGCCAGGCTCCCACTGCCTGTTCTTACCACTTTTTACAGGGGAGCTATCAAGAGCAACCTCACTAGCATCTTCATAGCATGGTTCGGCAACTGTACAGTTCCTGAGAAGAAGAAATTACAGAGGATGGATAGCGTGGCTGAGAAAATCTTGGGCACAAACTTCCCTTCTATTCAGGAGCTTTTCTTTACAAGATGAAGAAAGAGAACATACAAAATACTAGGTGATTTGGCCTACAACTGGTTCTCACAACTTGTGTCTGCAAGGAGGTACCACAGTTTCTGCTGTAGGACTACCTGATTCAGGAACAGTTTGTATCCTACAGCTGTGAGATTTATTAAATCTGACACACAAACATAAAAAGAAGTTATGTACCTACCATAATGTTCCATGTTTGTTGTCCTTCATCTCACCTTCTTTCTTGCTGGTTGGGTATATTGGCTGATATACAATAGCTCGAGAGCTTTTTACTGACTTGAGGCTACACCTTATCCCAACATGCCTAGTGGCAGCTAACCAGATCTCGTTTGCAATAGCCCACACTAGACATATGTAGTAAGAAAAACAATTTTTTAACTAAGCTCTTACACCAAGGTAGGAAGGAAAGAAGAAAGGACAAAGTATGGTTAACCAACCTGATATGTCAGCAGGAAACTCAGCCAGTGTAACCAATAAAGAACTCCTCTCGAACCTCCAGGAAGGGGGAAGGAGGGGGAAGGCAAGATGAAGGACAACAAACATGTAACGTTATATTATGTTGTCCCATCTTGCCTTCATTCTTGCTGGTTGGAACTGTGTCCCCAGCACTTGGCTCTCAGGTGGCTCACTGGAACAAACTCTTCAGGACTGTGGAACCAAAGGATGCCCTATCCCGAGAGACCACATCCACTGTGTAATGAGAGATAAAGGTATGAGGATTTGCTCATGTTGCTGCTGCACAGATTAAATCTAAAGTCAGTTTAGCCTGGAAGGCAACAGAGGTCCTGGCTGAATGTCCTCTGGGTCTTCCTGGAAGCGTCTTTTTATGCAAATGAAAACCATATGAATAAGTGATTGTGTCTGACAGCCACTTTGATAAAGTTACTTTAGAAACTGGATAATCTTGCTTATTGTCAGCAAAGGACATGAACAATTGGTCTGCTTTTCTGAGGTCTTTGGTCCTGTGTAAATAAAAATGTAACTGTCTATGAACATCCAATTGGTGTAATCTGTACTCTGCTATGTTGCCATAGTTGGGGAAGAACACAGGAAGCTCAATGAACTGATTTAAGTTATACTCAGAACAAACCTTTGGCAAGAAAGAAGGATTGGTCCTAAGAGAGACTATATTTGTGAAAAACGAGATACGGTGGGCGAATAGACAAAGCATGTAATTCAGAAACCCATCTAGCTGAGGTTACAGCAACCAAGAAGAGGGTTTTCCAAGATAGAAACCTCAAGGGGCAAGATGCTGTTGGTTCAAAAGGGGGCAGAATCATTGAAGCTAAAACCAAGTTTAGGTCCCGAGGGAGGAGGCTCTCATACCGGCGGCCGTAAAAGTGCTGTACCCCGTAAGAATGGTCTGCGCAACTTATGACACAATGTTTGAACCCAAGTCTCCTATATGAAAATTGGAGATGGCAGCCAGTTGCACCCTAATAGTAGCTGCAGCTGCCCCTTTTTCAAAGGTTTTGGCCAGAAAGTCAAGAATCTTGTGAACAGAAGCCATAAAAGGATCAATGTTATTACTTTTGGCCCAGTAAGAGAACCTTTTCCATTTGCTAGTGTAAATCCTCCTAGTAGTGAGCTTTTGGGAGGACACTAGTATGTGTGGTATAGCAGGGGAAATGTTTGGGAGCCTGGTTAAGACTGGAAGTGGAGTAACCAAGCAGTCAGCTTGGGAGTTTGAAGGGATGGGTGAAGCCCGCCTGACTGATGCGTCAGGAGGTCCAGAACTGGGTCCAGTATCCAGGGCTCCAGTTGAAGGTGATGGCAAAGAAACAGAAACCATATCTGATGAGGACAGTAAGGAGCAATGATGATGAGTTTGCCACCCTATGATTTTGCTTTTTGAAGTACCTTTGGAATGAGAGGGAAGGGTGGAAAGCCATATAGTAGTCCCAGAGGCCAGTCAGGAACAAGTACATCCCTGGGTGACTGTTCCAGAAGGGGAACTAGGGTGAAGTAGCTGCTGCATTTGTTGTTTAGGGGAGTGGCAAAAAGATTGCAGCATGGCTGGTCCCATTTGTGGAAAATCAAGTCCGCAACTTCTTGCTTCAGGGATCACTCATGAGGCATGAGGATGGTCCTGCTGAGCCTGTCCGCCATCACATTGGATTTTCCGGGAATGTGCATTGCAATCAGAAAATGTTGGGAAGACATCACCCACTGCCATACTCAAAGTGCCTCCTGACACAAGGAGCAGGATCTGGTTCTGCCCTGCTTGTTGATGTGCCATGCCATTGACATATTGTCTGGATTGCAATGGTCCCGGTAGGTAGAGAGTCTTGAAGTGCTTGCAACACCAGAAGCACCGCTCTCATCTCTAGAACATTGATGTGCAAATGGTACTCGTGAGGTTGCCATGTTCCTTGTCGTGAGGTTGCCATGTTCCTTGGACAGTCTGTCCCAGATAATGCCCCTCCCACCCTATCTGGGAAGTGTCTGTGATCACTGTGGCTACCAGATGTGGGTCTAGAAAGGGTCTGCCCAGAGTCACCTGGGGGAGACCAGCCACCATAGTAGGTCCTTTTTGCAAGATTCCGTGATCAAGATCATGTGTGACATTGGTAACTCCTGGAAAGACCACTGAGCAAAAAGAAGCCACTGTAGAATCTGCATGTGGAGGACTGCTAAAGGAACTAGCATAATAGCTGCAGCCATTGAACCCAGTGCTTGCAAGACTTATCTTGCCTGAACTCTCATCTTGTTTATGAGAAAAGAAACTTATTGATGAATGGCTGACACCCTGTCTTGAGGCAGTTTTGCTATCATGCATCTTGTATCGAAGTCTGCCCCTATAAAGGTAATAGACTGACAAGGCAACAAGGCAGATTTTTTGTAGTTTATTGTGATGCCTAACTGGGAACAGGTTTGGATTGTGTAGTCCTGTGCCTTGACTAGTTGATGCTCGGTGGTAGCAGTGAGGAGCCAGTCTTCTAGAAAAGGAAACACCTGGAATCCTAGACACCTCAGGTGAGCTGTCCTAGACACCTCAGGTGAGCCGTGACCACAGCCATACACTTGGTAAACACCGTAGGTGTTGTGGTGAGATCAAAGGGCAGGGCTCTGAACTGATAATGACTGGCTCCCAGCCAGAAGCATAGGAATCTCCTGGATTGCCTGTCCATTTTTATATGGTAGTACACATCCTGGAGATCTATGGAGCACATGCAATTGTCCTGACCCAAGAAGGGAAGAATGGACTGCAGTGTCACCATCCGGAACTTTGTCTTTTTTACTGATTGTTTTGCTTGCTGAGATCCAAGACTGGTCTCCAGTCCCCTGTCTTTTTTGGAACTAAAAAGAACCTTGGTCTGCGGGAACTTCCTGGATAGCTCTTTTTTTCTAGAAATCTTTGAACCTCTAGGATTGCATGATCCCGAAGACTGGGTGGAACATCTGGGATAGAACGTTTGTTTTTTGAGGGGGACTGAGAAAAGGGAATTTTGTAACCCCTGGATATTATCGACAGTACCCATGTTTCTCTCATGACAGATTGCCAGGATGCTGGGTACAGTGATAGTCTGCCCCCAACTGCCTCCAGAGGTGGACAGCTGGGCATCCCTTCAGGACTGGTGGAAGGACTAGCAGAGAAAGTATCTGTCACCCTGCTGTTGTGGACCCCCTCTGCCATGAGGGCGGTGTCTTCCATTGTTGTTTCCCCCTATGCACCCGGAGAAAAGTCACCACGTGTGTCAGGCGAAGATCCCTGGGATTTTCGGAACCACATTTTTCCACTCTTTTGACCCTTAGGATAGGGTCTAGATGGAGTGGAAAAACAGACCCCCTATGGCAGAGAGAGTCTTGCCATCCTGTTCACACCTGGTGGGAGTCTCTTTTACCCGAGGCCCAAAAAAGGATGAGCCATCAAAGGAGGTGTTGGTAAATGAAGACTTAAAGGGTTCCGCAAATTGACAAAGGCGCATCCAGGAGTGTCTGCATAAAGATACTCCAGTACCTGCTTCCCTACTCACCCCAGCTGCCACATAAGAAATGAGGCTCATGGAGGAGTTTACCATGGACTTCAAGGTCACAAGCTGGGAAGCTGCCCTGTTCGCAACTCCCTCAGCTGTAGGATCTTGCAGGGTATCTCCAAGCTCCTTCAAGAGATCCTTCTGAAGTCGAGTGAAATGTGACAAGTAATTCAGCGATCTGAGAGTAAAAGTAACTGAAGAAAACATATGCTTCCCATACTGGTTCATCGTACTAGACTTTTTGCTCAGCAGATGGACAGATGAAGAAGTTTCTGCAAGTTCCTTCTTGGTGGCTGCTGCCACCACCATGGCATCAATAGAGACTCCCTTGGAGAGAAAAGACTTATCTTCTGGAGCTGTAATAAATTTGTTAGGTCTCTTCAGAACAGGTTCCATGGTCTCTGGAGCTCTCCACTCTTTTTGACTCATTACAGACAAAAGAGGGTCGAAAGGCGGAGACACCCAAGAGGTGGAGGGTCGGGAGCCAAATGCGTCCAGGTATACGGACTCATCCTCAGAAGAGGCTAGGGACTTCCAGCCACCCCTCTTTCTGAGGATTTCCAGTATGTCTAAAAAGGAGACATCCTCAGAGGAGGACAGTGGAGACCCTTCTGACTCATCCAAGTCCGTATCCAAAGTGATAGACTCAGGGGAGTCTAGATGCTTCCTCTTACACTTCTTCTTCCGGAGAACATCCTCCGAATGTTTGGGGGAGGTTTTGGAAGAGGTGGGGACACCCAGTGGGGCATCCTGGGGCACAGGTTCCCTGCGTTTGGCAGGAGGATGGACAAAGGCAGGCACAGACACTGAGGAGAAGGAGCCAATGGAGCCAAGGGTGGAGCAGTATCAGGAGACAGTATGCTCATCATCTCAAAGGTGCCATGGTCCCAAGTCGAAGGAGCCTCCAGCTCCAAAGAGCCCAAAGATCTCCTTCGAACCAGGAGCAAAGGCTCTGAGGCTGATGTAGGAGCCAAACTCACCTGCACCGAAGCTCCGAGAAGGAAAGCAGGGTCGGACAGGTGTCTGATGCCACTTCATCCCTCGGAGCCAGCGAGAGAGTTTTGGTGCACAGACCCCTCGTTGGACTGAGATATTGAGGAGAACGGAGTGGCTGGAACTGATAAGGGAGAAGAAACTGGAACCGACGGTTCCACTACCATGACCTCCATGCACTCTGGCTTTGAACTCAAGAGAGTTGGAAGAGGAATTGAAGAATAAACTGGAAGGGCCGAAGGAGCAAAATCCTTATGGGTTGGGCTCAAGAGTAATTTAGCAAGTGCCTGTGACTTGAGGAGCCTGTTGACCACTCTCTCCACATCGTGATCCAAAAGTCTGGAGGACTGAGAGGAGTGTGAAGAGGACTGGTGACTGCCAGCTCCAAGTTGCAGCAGGGGAGATTGTGGAGCAGAGCATACCAACTCCAAAGGGAGACCTTGATCTCTTATGGATCCAGACCGGCTCCAAGGAAACAGATGGAGCCACCGGAGACTTAGCTTTGTCATAGCCAATGCTGGGGTCCAACAGTGCCAAAGGCTTCTCAGTAGTTCTGCGCTTGGAACCAATGGCTTGGAGTGTTTCTCGGACACTTTGGCTGGCTGGGGACCCTGAGACAAGGCATCTTGAGGGTTCTTCAGGAGGCCACATAAAATAAGCTTATTTTTTCTTTCCTGCAGGACTCTGAAATGAAAGCATGACAGATTGCGCAAGAGTCCTGCAGGTGAATAGCCCCTAAACAATAAATGCAACTAGTGTGCCCATCCATAAGGGACATCTTTTGGCAACACAAGTCACATTTTTTAAACCCAGAGGGTTTAGACTCTTTAGACATAACGAGCACTAATCAGGAAAAAGTTTCCACAGAGAAAAACAGAGAACTATCATTAACAGCCTACAACAAATAGAAGCAAACAGGCTGATAACCACAAAGGAAAAAAACTTAAAATTATTATTATTTATTTTTTTTTTTTGAAAAGAAGAAGGAAAGGGGAGAGCCTCTAACTTAAACGGAAACTCCCCCGATGGGAGAGCCTCTAACTTAAACGACAATCTCAGACAAGGGGTGAGGAAGGGGAAGAACCCACTAACTTAAACAGGCTCTAAGGGGAAATCAGGCCTGAAAGAAAAAACAATGGCCAAAAACACCACAAAGAGCAGAGAAAGGGGTCGGTAGACTAACGAAGAAAGAAGCACACTCTAACGAGTCAATATAACCAGTAAATTTACCAAAAATTAACAAAGTACTCAGCCTGAGCCAGTATGGAGCAATCTCAATGTTGCAAGCAGCAAAAAAGATCTGGGTAGCTGCCGCTAGGCATGTTGGGATAAGGGGTAGCCCCGAGTCAGTAAAAACCTCTCGAGCTATTGTATATCAGCCGAGTCGGAGCCGAGGATCAGCTCCGAACCCAATCAGCAAGAACGAAGGCGAGATGGGACAACATAACATTACCCAATACAATGAAGCCTCTTTTTTTAATTTAATCCTGCTGCTCTGAGCAATTACCACAAGTATTACTATTATGCAATATGATGGCTATACTGAGTCACATCTAAGGTTAACAACTGCAATACGGTAACTAAACAGCAGTTATTCACTAGTTTCTATTTATTTTCTATCAACGTTGAATGGTTTGATGGTGGGTATTTATTTATTATTTATCACTGGATAATGGGCATTGAGTGTGTTTTTGTAATGTGAACTACCTCTTGCATGTCATACTTATTTTCTTTCTTATGTTATTCTCTGATACAGCTGTATCTATGTTATTTACACTGCATTTCTCTCGTGAGCGGACATTTGTAATTTCATTTAGGCTGCACTTGTCTGGTACCAAATAACAATAAAGTTTCTTTGAATCTTTTAAGCAATATCTGTAATGGCATACATATTTAACTTGATGGACGGGGAATTACTGCTTACATGTAGCATTGCACTGTTAATTTTTCAACAAATTTAGACTCTTTTTTCATATACTTATGGGTGTGTCTAACATAACAGTGACAATGAAGTACAAAAATACTGCAGGGAAACTAAATACCAGAGGGCAGTGGCACTACACATACAGATTAATGATTCACTGTCTTGATTTATTTTGTCTACTTTGTACAGTTTTTTAACTCATTTATTAAATTATCACTTAAGACATAAGCAAACACATTTATATAAAAGAAAACAAAATCACTCAAAAAAGAGCACTGTTACTGCATATGGATTCAAAGTACCATTCCTTTAGTATAAAATCTCCAGGTAACGTTAAAATCTCCAGATATAACCTTAAAAACAGTTGATTGAGCGCTTTCTTCCCTCTAAAGCAGGGATTTCATCAGAATCTAACTTTTTCCCTCCAAAATTTTCCCCTTAAATAGTAAATTACGTCATTAAAACCTGATGACTCATCCTATTAATATTAATAAAATTCTTTTAAAATTACATTCCAAATATAAAAAGTCCTAAAAATTGATATAACTATAAAATAAAATGAATAAATATGTCTAAACAGTTTATATATGTACATTTTTCTATATAACATTATTTCATTAATTGATTAATGATTAAAATTAATGACATGAAATTAAGTCAACGTATAGAACAAGCTGAAATATTGAATAGAAAAATTACTGGTGATCTTTTATTTTCAGGGTATGAAAACTTATACTATAGAAAAATGGATAATATAGATTTTAAATGTAATAAATTATTTGAAACCAAGTGTAAAAAAATGCAAATGGACTTGACAGAGTATAAAAACCATAGAGCATATACATTGAACAACAACAATAATAAAAAAAAAGTAACAAAGGACAAGACAATAAATATTATAAAGGAAACTTTAAAGAATTTAACAAAGAAAACAAGTTATGAAATATATGGAAGGAAACACAATATAGAAAGATATGATAGAGATGTGTATGAATCACAAACTTTTCAATACCAGCAGGAATGGGATGTGGGGCTACAGGAGGTAAGGAAACATCCAGAAGGGTGGAGGAACCAAGGAAACAGGAACAAAAGGGAGAAATGGTAGGGAATATTGTTCAAGATGGAGTGAGACACACACTGCTAGGATACCATATTTATAATTTTGCAGGAGTTGAGCTATCTAAGGAACATTTCTCTCTTTGTATGAAAGGTTTGAAATTTGTTCCAGCTAGACAGTTTGATTATACACAAACAATTATTGAATTAAAAATGTATCTAAGGAAGCTTAATTTAGCATATATGTTTGAAGGACAAAAAACATTTAAAAAAGAGAAGTTAAAGTATGAACCCAAGAATAAGAGTGTTTTTAACCCGCCTCTAGATCCAATTCTGTATAGTTTGGAAAAAGCAATAATGGAGGACATATATAAACTCAAAGGTAGAGAACAACATACTTTTAGAAATAAAAATATGAGTAAAAAAGAAAATGAAATATTAAAATGTTTGAGAGAGGATAAGAGTATTAGAGTGATGCGTCCAGACAAAGGAGGTGGTATGGTGTTCTATGATAGCTTAGAATACTCCCATAAAATATTCAAAATGCTAAATGACTCACTTACTTATATGTCAGCTTCCTTAAATGAGATTAACATTAGTAATAAAAAAATAGATTTTTATTTAGAATACATATTAGAGGAAAGAATTTCAGACGATTTATACAACTTTTTGAAAGTTAAGAAACCTTTAGTAGCTACAATGTTTGGAATACCTAAAACACATAAAGGACTAGAAAATCTGAAATTCAGACCTATTGTGTCAGGACGAGGGTCCAAAACGTATCCCTTTGGGATGTTGATAGACAAGTGGTTAAAAAAACAAGTTATTAATGCAGTCCACATGATTAGGGATTCTTGGGATTTCTTAGGAAGGATAACTAAAGATTTGTGGGACAAAGATATAACATTCATTACTATTGATATAATCAATTTATACACATCTATTCCAAAAAAAGAAGGTCTGGAATGTTTTTTTGAGAGTTTAAATAAGAATACAAATCTTATAAGTAATAAAATTGAATTAATTATGGAATTTATGGAGATTGTTTTGGACCACAATTATATATTCTTCGAAGGAGAATATTTTAGGCAACACAAGGGAGAGGCTATGGGGGCATCATGTGCCCCCATTTATGCCAACCTTGTGTTATTGGATTGGGAACATAATGTTGTGTTTAAAAGTGATTTTTTTCAATATATGAAACTATACGTTAGATTCTTAGACGATATATATATTTTGTGGAAGGGTCCGAAGATTAAGATTCATGAAATGATTAAATATTTTAATGATAGCACAGAATTTTTAAGATTCACGTATGAACATAAAGAGAATGGTACAAACTATTTAGATGTAAATATCCAAAAGGAGAAAGGGTCATTTAAATCTAAGGTTTATAGAAAACCACATTTTAGTAATTCATACCTGCACTATTCGAGTAATCACCCAATAAAACAAAAAAATAGTATTTTGAAGGGCCATCTCATTAGGATAGCAAGAATGACATCCAATGAGGAAGATGTTGATGTAGAACTGGCGATAGTAGCTAGATTATTTAAGGAAAGAGGGTATCCCACTAAGAATATTAATGATTATGTTAAGTTTGTAAGGGATGAATGGGGAAAGAAATACAAGCCCTTGTTAGGTAATCCACAGAATATGACTGAAGACACAAACAAAGGACAAGAAGAAAACAAGGATTTTGAAAAATCTATGGTTATTCCCTTTGGAAATAAAACATATGAGGTAGAGAAAACTATGAATTACAATTGGGTTATGCTGAGAAATAACTTGAAGCTATGGACTGTTGTGGGTAGTAAACCGAATTTTGTTTACAGAGTTGGACCTAACCTGAAAAAATGTTTTGAAATTGAATTTAAAAGTAATAATAAGTATGGCACTTCAAAATGTGGGCATTGCTCTCAGTGTCAATATATTTGTACCAGGGAGAGTATTACCCTAAACAATATTTTAAAGACAGAAATAAAGTTTGAAAAGGGTAATTGTCAAACTACAGGTGTGATTTACTTGGCTTTGTGTAAAACCTGCCCTAGTTTTTATGTCGGTAAGACAGAAAGACATTTAAGGAACAGGATTTATGAGCATACCTACCAAATATTTAATAAAAATCTAAATAATGCTTTGTGTAAACATTCTACAAATTGCTCTGGTTTCCTAGGTTTTGAATTTGCCATCTTAGAGAAGGTATTAAAAAAACCCCAGAGGGGGTAATTTTAGAAGCTATACAGAAGAGAGAGAACTAAGATGGCAAATTATGTTGCAAGCAAGTCAAGTCCCTGGACTAAATGAAGTTATTTCTATTAAGCCCTTGTTATATAAAAAAGTGGAATTAATGAAATAATGTATAGAAAAATGTACATATATAAACTGTTTAGACATATTTATTCATTTTTTTATAGTTATATCAATTTTTAGGACTTTTTATATTTGGAATGTAATTTTAAAAGAATTTTATTAATATTAATAGGATGAGTCATCAGGTCTTAATGACGTAATTTACTATTTAAGGGGAAAATTTTGGAGGGAAAAGTTAAATTCTGATGAAATCCCTGCTTTAGAGGGAAGAAAGCGCTCAATCAACTGTTTTTAAGGTTATATCTGGAGATTTTAACGTTACCTGGAGATTTTATAATAAAGGAAAGGTACTTTGAATCCATATGCAGTAACAGTGCTCTTTTTTGAGTGATTTTGTGGACTAGTAGCACTGATTGGCTTCTTTTTGCTTATTATAAAAGAAAACAAACCATGTTAACATGTTCACAGTCACAACCATTATACCTCACATGTATTCTTTTATAGAATTATCAAACATTACACAAATTGCTCAATTCCTGTCTTCCACTGTACAGTTGTATTTTATGTTCAAATTGCTGGTAATGTGCAGGTATGGATGCACAGTAATGAAATACAAATGCATTCCTTCACACCCCCTTCTCATTAGTGTCTCCTTGCATACTTTATGTTTTTTGGTGTTGTGGTAGGTACCACCTTAACCATAAATATGCCACCAGTGAACCGCACCAAGAGAGAACATTTAAAAATCTAAACTGCCTCTTACATGCTCCTGTACATGTCCTAAAAGCCAAAAAGTGCTGCTACAAATTATTAACACATACTTCACAAAGTAATACAGCTTTCCCCATCAGGTATGCAGTGCAGTTTTTAGTTGTTCTTTCTAATTACTGCCTACATATTTTATATACATGTTTATAGATTAACCGTTACCGGCTACAAACTGGGAGGTTTTAATTCATTTTTAAACATCTCCTGTATATAGTGAAAGTACAGTTATTTAAGATCCTACCATAATGATAGATGTCCTTCTCTTCACTGTTGCAGTATTCCTTACAATAGGGAACCCTTGCCAAGGACGGGTCGACGTCCGTCCAGTATACCAAAGCCTATAGGTTGCTTTAAGGTAAGACGTATGTCATATATATGCGTCCCATGTATAGTGGAGGGCATAAAAGTGACATCCAGATGTACCATTCTCAGAAATGAGAGCCCCAGTAGGAACACCAGTCCAAGTAGTAGAGAGGTAACAAGTACATCCAGACAAAAAAAGGACCTGGGGGAGGACGCTGGGAACAAACACTGCAACAGTGAAGAGAAGGAGTGCTTAGTAAACCTATGCACAAAAGTCCAGGTTGCTGCCTCAAGTATAGAGTTAGTATCCAAACCCTTGAAAATGACACCAGAAGAAGCCACAGCTCTAGTTGAATGAGCCTTAACAGAATAAGAAAGGCTCTTACCATGAAAATAACAACAAAAAGTAATGGCTTTAGAAATCCAAGAAATAGTTTGCTTGGACACATCCAATCTTATGGATCTAGGATGAAAAGAAACAAACAGCTGATCAGACTTACGAAAAGTCTGTCTTAGGCAAACAAAATCTGGGTTCTCTATGTACATCCAAAGTGTGTAGCACCTTTCTCACTAGCAGACTGTGGAGAAGGGAAAAAAGTGAGCAAATGAATAGACTGATTAAAAGACAACTCATTTGAAACTTTTGGCATAAAAGAAGGACTAGTATGAAGAGACACCTTGTCCTTGCAAAACACTAAAAAAGGAGGGCAAGCCATAAGGGCTTGAAGCTCAGACACCCATCAGGCAGAAGTAAGGGCTAACAAAAGTAGTCTTCCAAGAACAATGCTGTAAGGAAGCTGAAGCTGCAGGCTCAAAAGCAGCCTGGGTCAATCTTTCCAAAATAAAATTAAGATCCCAGGGAAGAGAAATAGGCTTCCTGGGAAGCCTAATATGAAGGGTGCCCCCAGTCATATATAACAGGCTGCTTATCAGATAGCCTTAGTGATCACTCCCCAACATTCCTACTCAAAAAATACTTGTACCAAGCTAAACCTGTCATCTATCGTCAAATACGTAAAAAAATAAACTTTAACCCACTCACATTCATCTCATCCCTCAAAGAATGTAACTGGCATGCTCTAAAGTACCTCAGTCTAGATGACGCAGTTGAATTTTTTAATACTACCTTCCTGAACATCCTTAATTACCATGCCCCCATAAGATTTTCCAGAACCAAAGCACAACCCTCCCCATGGCTACAGAAAACAACTAAGTCAGAAATGAAAAACAGGGATAAAGCCTGGGAGCACTGGCGCAAAACCAAAACCCCCTCAGCTAGACAGAAATTCCTAGAACTACGCAATAGAGTCAAAACGCTAATAAAACAGGACAAATTCCAATACTACCAGTCTGCCCTAGACTCCTCACAACACAGCCCCAAACAATTTTGGTCCACCATAAACTCCATCCTCCACCTAGGTAAAGTCAGTACCCCTCCTCCTAACATCCCTCACTCCTCAGAAAATATTGCTACCTCATTCAACACACACTTCAGCCAAACCATACTATCACTAGCTAAACAATACAACCCTCCTCCCCTCCAACCCACACCTTCAACTAGTAATCTCCCCACTGCCTTCTCTTTTTCTCCTGTACCTACCTCCAACATAAAAAAACTCTTAACTAAACTTAAACCCACCAAATTAGCAGCAGACAACCTCCCAAGTGAATACCTACAAATCGCAGCTGATGCTCTGGCCTACCCAGTATCCATCTTGATTAACCAATCTCTGTCAGAAAGTTACGTTCCCACATTGTGGAAAGTCTCACATATAATTCCCCTCCACAAAGGCGGACCCTCTGCAGAACTAACCAATTACCACCCCCATAGCTATTCTCTCTCCACTCTCCAAAATACTAGAGAGATGCATACACTCTCAGGTCTCAGACTACCTCCTTACTAACAACCTCCTTTCCAGTACTCAGCACGGTTTCCGATCAAACCATAGCACCACCACTGCCTTACTCTCCTTTACTAACACTATCCTTCAGCATAAAAACAATGGCTATCTCTCCTCTGCTACTTTCCTAAACCTATCTAAAGCATTTGACATGGTCCCACACAAACAACTTATCTCTGTCCTCAATAACCTATCCTTCTCACAATCAGTCACCAACTGGTTTCAGAGTTACCTGTCTGACCGCCAACAATCCATTGTATGGCAGAATGACATATCTCCCCAACTACCTGTCTCCATAGGGGTTCCCCAAGGATCCATCCTTGGACCCCTACTCTTCTCTGTTTACACCAATAATCTAGCCTCTGCCACCAAACATGGCACACTCATCCAATACACAGATGACTCGACCATCATCTGCTCAGCCCAGTCCCTACCCAAACTGCAAAAAGTCACACAGGAAGCCTTTTCCTCTGCTGAAACATGGTTATCCGATGCCCAATTAATACTCAACCCAAACAAAACTAAACTACTCATCTTCCAACCCACCAAACATACTCAAAACAACTCTCACTTTAACATCACAGCAAAAGACAACACCACTATATACCCAACTGAACACACCAAATTGCTAGGAGTGGAAATAGACAAACTAAAATTTGACATTCACATATCCATGACCATAAAAAAAGTCCACAAAAAACTAGGAGCATTACACAGAAATAAACAATTTCCCACCAAAGCAGCAAAGATTTCAATAGCAAATTCCCACCTTATCTCCACCCTACTTTATGCCTCTCCAGTATATACCAACCTAAGGCAATGTGATCTAAACAAGCTAGAGACCTGCTACAACAAAATCACCAAATTCGCCACATGAGGCATCCTACCATAGTCACCACTGTCTCTCACTTGCTGAACTGGGCTGGCTTGAACTCCCTCACCTCCTTCAGTGGTATCAACTCTCACTGGCTCACAAACTAGTAAACCATCCACTAAATGTCCCATCCCTCCAGAATCTACTCCAACCCTATCACACCACCAGACCACTAAGATCCAGCAACAAAAATCACTTGCAGATCACTAAAGCCAGTAACTCTGCTGGTGAAGCACTATTCTCTTGCGTCATAGCCAAATTATGGAACTCACTCCCACCCACAATTACCTCCGTACCATCATGCACCAACTTCAAAACTTTATTAAAAGCGCACTTAAAAACATGCTGGCTATGCCCTTGCAACTCCCATTCTAATATCATCCACCCCATCCAACTACTACCTTTCTTTCCACTCCACTAACTACCTTGATTATAGCAAGCTCAGATGCTCATAAGCCTAGGACTTATTATGTAATCCAATGTAACTACTGTCTGTTTATTTTACTGTGGAGTTTTTCTCCCCAGGCCTCCGCTGAAAATGGACCCACATCCAGTCGGACACTCCCGGTCAACAAATTTAAATAAATAAAATAAGAAACTGTTTAGCTTCAAATCTAGAAACTAAAGGAGGTGATAAAGGCAGACAAGCATTAACAGCTGATAAGATGGCCTTAATAGAAAAATAATCCAACCCAGCATTCAGCAGTTTAGACAAATATGATACAACCAAAGGAACATCCACAGAAAGTGGATCTAGGTTACGGAAAAGACACCAAACAGAAAACCTTTTCCATTTGGATAAGTAGAATTTCCTAGTTGTGGGCTTCTTGTCCTCCTGCTGGACCCTAAGCACATCTGCACAAAAAGGTGTCCATATAAAATCAAAATCCTATCACCCACAGTATTAGCTGAAGAGTGGACAGGTGGGGATGGATAAGAGATCATTTGTCTTGTGAGAGTAGGTCCACCCTATGAGGTAACTTGTGATGACTGTCCTTGGCTAAATGCTGAAGAAGAGGGAACCAGCGCTGTCTGGGCCAAAACAAAATCAGCAAGATTTCTGAAGCATCCTGTTGCATTTTGAACAGGACATTTAGAATGAGGGGAAAGGAAAGAAAGGCATAAAGAAACATCCCCTTCCAGGGAAAGGAGGGAGTGTCCACCTTCCAGACCAGAGGACCTGTGACTCTGGCACAAAAAAGAGGAAGGTGTCTGTTCAGAGGGGAGACAAAAAGATCCACTTGTGGAGGACCCCACTGGCGGACAATGTCCAGAAATACATTCCTGTGAAGCATCCATTTGGGGATTGTGTTATGGACCTGCTCATAGAGTCTGCCACAATGTTCTGACCTGAAGGAATGTAAGCTGCCTGAAGAGTCACATGATACTGGATAACTAGTTCCCACACTAGAAGTGCCAATCAGCCTAGGAGATAAGATCTTGTCCCCCACTTCCTTGTTGACATATTACATCACTGTGGTATTGTCTAGAAACAACTTGAGAGGCCTTGGGGGGAATAGAGAGTGAAAAGCTTGAACAGTCAGCAGAAGAGCTCTCATCTCTTTGACACTGATGTGGTCTTTCCTTTGTTGAGGTGACCAAGTACCCTGCACTCTTAGAGGGCCGAAGGATGCTCCCCATCCCATATCTGAAGCATGTGAACAGCTCCTGAGAGGGAAATGGGTGTTGAAAAGGAAGCCCTCGTTTGAAAGTCAACTGCTACTACCAATGAAATTCCAAGAAGAGGAGTAACTAAGATGAGTGGATGAAAATGCTGAAGCCAAACTGACTTTAGAAACCACTGAAGTTTTCTCATGTGGAGCTTGGCAAAAAGGAGCATAGGAATGGCGGAGGCCATAAAACCTAGAGTTGTCACAAACTCCCTGGCTGTGATTGAAGCCAGAGGAAGAAGGGACTGAAATAAATAAATGAGAGTTAGGGATTTGGGAGGAGACACGGATGGCAGCATTGGAAAAGTCTGGATCCTGCATCCCAGAAATACATGATCCTGTGAAGGAGTCAGAAAGGATTTATTTGAAATGTGTAGTGAAACCAAGGCTTTGCAAGGAGGAAATGGCAAAGTGAAGATTCTGTAGTAGAATCCTTGGAGCGGATGCCTGAAACAAGAGGTCGTCTAAGTAGAGAAAGAGCTGTATCCCCCTTAGCTTGCAAAAAGCAATCACAGGAGCAAGGCATTTGGTGAATACCCGTGGGGCAGTAGAAAGGCCAAATGGCAAAGCAGAAAACTGAAAATGGCAGAAAGCAACAGAGAAACATAAAAACTTTCTGAAAAGGGGATGAATAGGAATGTGAATATAAGGATCCTTGAGGTCCAGTGACATTAGAAAAGCCAGAGGAAGCAACAGAGGAAACAAAGTCTGAAGGGACAACAGCGTAAAGGAAAGGACCTGCAGAAAAGGCGTTTAGGTGAGAGAGGTCCAAAATGAGTCCCCAATGTGCCTCTTTCCTGGGAACTAAAAACATTCTGGAATAAATGGAACTTCCTGAATAGCTTCCTGAGTTAAAAGATCCTGAAGCACTCCTGGAAAGAAAGGCAACTGTTCCTGAGGGGGCTGAGGAATGCCCATGAAAGAGGAAAGAGATTACTAGACCATGTAGTATACCAGCCAGATAATGGATAGAACCCAGGAATCCTGAGTAATCTGTAACCAAACTAGAAAGGACAGGGAAAGACAAAGAGAGAGAGGATTGTGGCTGAGAAAAACAGGATAGTCAGACAGCACCTGTTTTTTTCATGAAAAGGTGATTTCTATGTCAGAGGATTCTGGGTAGCTTTAGCAGGAGAAGCCAGTTTCCCATTCTTTTTTACCCTTGGGAAGGACGGTGAGACTACCTATGTATAAAGGCAGAAGCATATTAGGGTAATTCCTTTGAAATTTATGCACAGGAGAAAAAAAACATGTTTTATTTCCTGTAAAACCTTGTCCTATCTTTATCAGAAGGAAGTAACTTCATTGAAGGCAGTAACTGACATTGCTTGTCAGATGCCACAGACACCACTGAGGGGCCAGCAGAAGGACATCTATAAAGTAATTTGCAATCCTCTGGTACCCTATAAAAACTATTAGTTTTTGGGGGGTGCAAGGGAATGGGCTGAGAGTCTGCAGCCTGAGACGCAGTAGAAAATGCATCCAACAAGGCAGCCAAAACAGGAGGAACATCAGAAACTCTAGAAGACTCCATTTGCAGAAGCTTATAATACCTCTTATGAACTTCCGAAACCTGGGCAAGATCCCATTTAAAAAATGCCATCATTCTGGAAGTTGTACCCCAAAGGAAATCTCCTCAAAGAGAGTGTCAGGACTAGTGGATTCCTCTTCCACACAACCATAGTCTAAAGGAGGAGAATTTTGGGATGAATAAGCTAGGGATTCCTCAAATGAATCCACCTCCTACTCAGAAGAATCCTGTTCCCTAGGCCTTTTATGAGGAGTAGAGAATCAAGGTGGGGCATGAACAGAAATTCCTTGAGGAAGTTTCAAAGCCATAAGAGCATTAAACAACCCCTGAGTGAAATTCTCTCATTCATTCCGAGGGTCGTCGGGAGCAGGAGAAACATGCTTTTTTTTGTTTCTTTTTTCAAAGGCCGTCCAGCTTGTAAAACTTAGAAGGCTCAGATCTCAGACAACACTCTATAACTGTAGTCAGAACTTCCTCCCTAACCAAAATCTGATTAAAACCCTAGGCTCTTTGGTAATAATCAGCTGCAGTTCATCCCTGAACATCTGAAGCAGACATCTGCAAGGCCTCCAGGGACATGTGTGAGGTTGAATCCATGCCGGCCTCTGAAGCAGTCACAGCAGAGGAATCCAACAGAGGAATTGGGCAATCCTCCTGGCTTTCATTAGCCTCAGGAGAGACGTCCAGTGGGCGCAGTACAGCAAAAGAATTGGACCTAGATTTCTTGGCCTTCTCCTTCACAGATGGCTGACCCTCGGAGTGGGAAGTTCTTACTATAGTGTCTTTCACTAAAAGCTTAAGACATTGATTCTCTAAGTACGGGGCTAAAGAGGGAAGCTGCCTATGGAGTGGTTTTGGGATGAAAGTATGACAAATGGAACAAAATGTATGGTCATGGAAAGCACAAGAGATGAAATAAGCAATGTTATGGGGAATCTGTCTCCCGCACTGACATTTACCCTTTCTGGATGACATGAACCCCACAAGCAGCAAACAAAAGGAAAAAAGATGAAAGCAAAAACCCCCAATGGGGCAATTATCTGAAAATGGCTTGGTGAAGCAAATGAAGCAGGCTTTCAGACTGATGATCAAAAGATGGCATGGCATTCAGACTGGAGGCAAAAACGTTCTGAGGAATCTACGTCCGGACGTTACCTTTATGCCCTACATTATACGTGGGGAGCATAAGTGTGACATAAGGTGTACCTTAAAGCAACCTAAAGGTTTTGGTATACTGGTCAACATTGGGCCACCCTTGGCAGGGGATCTCTATTGCAAGGAATCCTGCAACACTGAAATGGAAGGTTATCAACAATCGTAATACCTACTGAAACGTTTTCATAATATGCTTCAGAGTACAGTCAATGCTTGTCATCAAATGCTTACTATCACAATATCAGTGGAACATACATTATAATCTGTTGCATGCCAATCAAAAATGACAGTGTCCCCAGCAGCCTGGCATTCCGCAGAATTTAAAACAAAAGGGAGAAAGAGGAGGGATGAGGATAATAAGAATGATATGCCTGACCACAATTGTAGGACTTCTTTCTTTTGGACACTGCAACTACAACCATTTTCCATTTTTATTTTGTGGCAACAGATACTGCTGCTGCATGTAACAAATTAGCAGCTTACACCATGGTACTGGAACTAAATGAATCCCTCCTGTTCCTACCATTCACCTTATGTGTTTGGAAATGTATATTCCACTACTCAGAGAAACAAGTTAAAATATGTGGAAAAGATTTTTTAGTTGGTGCCAAAGTAAGAACAAGGATCCTTTTCAGGCCCAGATACTTTCAGTTCTACAATACCTGTGAATTATCCTCTGGCCTGACACACCCACCCCACTAGCCTTAAGTCAAACAGTTTTTGAAAGGGGTTTTGCATATCCGTCCACCTAGAAGGCAGGTTACTCATCCTTGGAATATTAATTTGGTTTTGGAGAAACTTACACATTTAGAAATATGAACTGGCTCTAGAAGCACATTTGAAGTTCTACATTTTGTGCAAGAAAATCTGAGTTTCAAGCTCATATGGCGAGTCAACCTCATCTCACTTAGGTTTTTTAAATTTACACACTACTGACCAGGTTTTTCCCACTAGGTCAACAGCCTCTTTTCAAGGGAGACCACAGGCAGCATTTATACCGACTAGAAAAAATTTGGCCAGATCATCAGGAAATTTCCCTAATCCTATGAGAGGAGGACATGAGAGATAAACATCACTCCTGTTCTTAAAACCTAGGCAGCTGGGAGGACAGGCAAAATACTGGCATACAGTGGAGCGGAGTAACAAAAATATTACTACGATGAGTACACAGCAGACTGCTGACAATACCTGCAAGGAGATGGCTGGTGGATATCTTCTGCAAAATATTTTGGGGGATGTTACAAAACAGCAGCATGATGGAACACAGGAGATCATTCTTACAGTGCTGTCATCAGGAGGACTGGATGATGCTCAGTTTATGGAGATGACACAGCAGAAAGGTCCAGGCAAGGAATCTGCATTCTCATTGGGAAAAATGATGATAGTGTCTTTGGAATGGATGCTGAAAATAGATTCATGAATACACAAACTCTACAAAGTTTATATTGGATATTTTAATAGCTTATTTGTGCTTTAAATGTGCATAATGTATGTTCATTTATTCACTTATGAAAATACTTTTTCTGTGATGTAACTTTTGAAACTGAAATTTTATTACATAAGTTTGACATGTTTTAAAAAGGACATGTACTCATGGAAGAATTATGTCTTCCCCTTGGACTAAATATGAATGCTGAAGAAAGTGACTTTACAATTTAGGTCTAATGAAGTGGAAGAAACTAAAGTTAAAAAAAACATATGGCAGAAATAAGGGAATCAGAGTAATGTAAACAAACAAAAAGAAATGAAATAGGTTTGAGGAATGCTTGATGCGAACTTGATGTTTTGTTAGACTGAAAATAATGCCATTACACATTTATCAAGTGTTTTATACACAAAAGGAACTAGAAAAACATTAAGGTATTGTATCAGCCGAGAATGAGTTTCGATTGAGGTGATTCATAGCACTTAATAAATGACTATGATAAATTATAATCAATCTGAGGGAGGCCACATTGATAAAATTGTACTGCTGAGTGTAGGTTATGTATGAAAAATGTTGATGGTAGAGGAACAGATAAGTAAAGGGGGATAAAAGTGATGCACTACTAGAAAAGAAAGGGAAGGGTGCTAATGAAGGGGGGCTGGAGCAAGAAACTATTTTTGCAGTTCTGATTGAGAATACACTAGCAAAACATATTTTGATGTTTTGGAAAATAAGCAATCTAACAACGGTGAAGAAAATAGTAAGAAATCCAGTAAAACATTTTCAGTGGGGAACAGTAAGAATAAGATAAAGGAAGTTTAAAATCGTTCTTCAAAAGTTAAGGAATAATTTTAGTGCATTATCTTAAGTGTTCACAGTATATTAAATAGAGTGGGAAGTTAGGAATGTTGATAAAAATAATGGAAGGTTTAATAATTTTGCAGAACAAAATTTTACAGTTAATAGTATAAATGGAAAAGTTATGGGAAGAGAAATTATATGGAATATGGGTCAAGAATACTGTTCAGGTATAGCATGTTTTGAGGAAGTTGTGCACATTACTTTGATAAAATTAGACAGTTACTGTATTAGATACTTGCTAGACAAAAAAGAAAAAGGGAGAGATTGTTCTTGCAAACATGACTATATACTGGTTAATATGAAGATTATAGCGGTAAGGAACTTTAATTGTAATTTAAGTTATATTGTTAAAACAATTTTGAGGAGCTGCAAAGTAAGGAAGTTAAAAATTTAGAAAATATACCAGAGGACTTGCATGAGGTATTATTAAACAAAAATTGACTATTATTATACCAGAAAAATTAAAAGAAGCTGATGAAGGGACAGCTGAAACATGTTTTTCTAATCATTTAGGTAAAGGTGTAAAAAGGTTAACAGGCATCTTTTTTGAAAACCAGGAAAAAAGATTGAAGGAATTATGGAGGGAACATAACTAAGATTTTTATAGCTGTTGGACTAATTGGATTGTTTCTAAAGAAAATATATAAAAAAAATTGCAGCTTGAAATGCAAATTATGTAAAAAATGTTATGAAGCACTACAAAGGGACATTTCTAATGTTTTCTAAAGGAGCACTGAACAATTTTATAGAAATTGTACACGAGATAGCAGGAAAAGGTACAAAAATACATACATATTACAAACAAGGACGAAAAGATGTGTCTTCTTATTCAGTTAAAACAGTTAAAGAAAAGGAGTACTACGAGAAATGAAAAATAAGGCAATCTGAAGGTTACTCAGAAGGAAATAATGGGTAGACTATGTTAGAGATGTGTATAAAGATAATGTCACAAAAAGCAAAATGGAATATTAGATTTTTTTAGGGAAATGGTAAAAAGGATGGAAGAAAAATATATTGGAAAAATTAGATCTTAAAAGTAAATAAGAATTTTTTATCACGACTGGATAGGATAGGTTATTCAGTAAATAAAGAATTAGAAGAGTTGCAATTTTTTAATGTTATTGAATGAGTAGTTAAACAAGGGATTTTTATAAAAAAATAAGTTTATGAAGGTGTATCCAAAAGTTTATTTGGATAACAAAATGATACAAGTAACTGGAGACATGTTAAATAATGCAGATTTCAAAATATTCATGAAAATTATACTGTTATGATTTGATAAAAATATAATGGATGTAATGGTTATATGGATTTATGAAACAAAAGGGAAATGTTCACAAGAATGGTTAATGCCATTGACAGAAATAGTTGATAATAGAAAGGAAGATATTAATATCTCCTACCATCAAATTTGCAAGGCATTTGTTGGAAGTAAGTGTGTCATCCTATGGGATATTTTACAATCTGAGATTAAAGGAAAGATACTGAATGTTAAGTCAGCATATAATGGAAATAAAGGGTTTTAATGAATGGTGGTACAGTGAATATATTGATATTCAACATAACGTAAGGCAAGTGTGTCCAATGAACAGGACAATGTTTCCTTTGGTGATGAATGCAGTAGAAAGTGAAGGTTAGTGGCAATACAGGCTATGTCCTTGGTACATGTGGAAGTGAATTCTGTTCATTAACATTTGCAAATGAATTAGTTTTAGTAACAAAAATAACTTGAGGATTAGGGAAGCGTTTTCATTTGTTTAAGGAGAAGAGGTTTGGTATTTAGAGAGCAAAAAATTGGGAGATGTAAGAATTGATGGTTTTTACTTTTCCAAGACAGAAAGTAGCCTTGCAGGGTATAAAATCGGACAAGAGGAAGGCAGTGTTGCGACACTGGCAGGAAATTACAGAAGATACAAGGGAAGTGAGTGTGTTCAGATGTCAAATTTGTCTTTCAAAAAAAGTACATGTAACAATTCTGGGATAATGGAGGAAATTGTGTGTGTCAAGTCTATATCTGATACCAGTAAAGCTGGAGAAGATTATGTAGATATTTTTTTTTCCATTATATGGTGTTCAAGACTGAACACAGTCAAAACTGGTACTTGATGTATTAAAGTGAGAGAGATATGGGCGTGCTAAATCCTGCTGTATAGGCATTACCTTTACATTTGTTTTGAATCCTGAAGTGTAGGAAAGATATTGTGAAACAATTGCAAATATTTTTAAATGTAAATATAAAAGTTTTGGGGAAATGATGGTAAAGAAAAGAAAAATATATTAATGAAGAAATAAAAAGTTGAGACAATATTAAGGAAATGATATTTAGTACATAAGAAAACAGTAGAGGAGAAAACTACTATGTATACCCATTGAGAGAATCTAGGTGAAAACATTGTTTTATGCACACACATATATATATATATATATATATATATATATATATACACACTTAGAGATGAGTGGCCTAGTGGGCTAATGCACTATGCTGTAGTTGAAAGGGTCCTGGGTTCAAGACTTGACAGGGGTGAATTTTTGGATGGCACAGTGGTAGCGTTGTCGCTTCATAGCAAGAAGTTCTCTGGTTTGATTCTCAGCTGGAGTACCTTCTGTGCTGAGTCTGTATGTCCTCCCTCCATTCATGTGAGATTCTTCCGGGTGCTCCGGTTTCCTTCCACATTACAAAGACATGCATCTGGAGTGTTTCTCCCCAAGTCTCCACTGAAAATTGGCTTTGTTCCAAGTCAGACTTTCCTGGTAAACAAATGTTAAATAAATACACACACGTTTGTATAAAAAATTATATATATGTGCGTGTGTGTGTGTATATATATATATATATATATATATATATATATATATATACACACACACACACACACACACACAATGTATGCAGATGTTGATAGTATGTTTCATTAAGACAAGCAGGTGGGGTTATCACAACAGGAAACAAAGCAGAGCATGTGGACAAAGGCTCGATAGCAGTAAAAATCCAAATGTCAAAATAAAACAAAATATTGAGCCAAACAGCACAGGACACAAATTTTATTAATAGAGAGTAAGCGCTTTCATGATATTACATCGCTTCTTCAGAGTACAGAAATGCCTAACACACTCATATTTAAGCTACTACAACCCATCAAGTCAGCAGCTTACTCCAATTAACATTCTTAAAGAGACATAAATACACCTTCTATCAGGCTATCATAGCACTCATACAAAAGTACTAAAATACATAAACATAAAATCTAAAAAATGTATAAAATATAAACATCAACAGTAAGTTTTAATGTGGTAATTGGTGTGCACATAAAAAAAGACTTCAAAGTCACAGCATCATTAATACCAGGCGGTCTATACACTTTGAAATGAATAAATCATTTCTGTTCTGCTGTCTCAGTTTCATTTTTAAGGTTGCCACCACTGATGCTCTCCAATAAAATCTCTAAAGTGAAAAATTTAAATGTATGTCGCGAACCCTCAGCCATCACATGTTTCAGTAGAGCATTACTCTCTTTGGAATTTCTTATGTCCCCTAAATGTTCCATAATATGCTCTCTCAGTGAACGATTAGTCTTCCCAATATAGAAGACTGGGCAGTAACTACAGTAACAAGTATATTACATTTCTCATTCTACAATCAGTATAGAAGTCACATTCAATAGACACTCATGTATCTGTATGAGTATTGTTACACCTAGTGTGAATATATTTGTATGCCACACAACTTAGGCATGGATAGGTGCCGTGCCTCTGTGAGTCAGCTATAGGCTTATGGGCTGAAGATTTATATAGCTGTCTTTTAAGAGACACATTGTTCTTAAACAAAAAATAAGGTCTGTCACCTACTATTCCTTAAGTTCATCAGATGCCTGTAATATATGCCAATTGTTCTTAATAATCTGACAGTACATGTTAACATCACTAGAAAATGTTAGTGGAACCCTGATACTGTTATCCAAATGGGCAGGAACCTGAAAAATAAGGTTTACTTTTAGTGCCTCTCTGACTGACATCGTCAAACACAAGCATCTACCTCCTTCTCAGAACAGCCTCTGGCCAAAAAAAAAATCATCCTTTAAAGTTCCTAAGGTTGACATTAAGTGTTCATCATCATTATACAATCTCATCATCCTCAAGGTCTGTCCTCTAATAACATTTCTGGGCACATGTCTCGGGTGCATATTATTTTTTATGTAGGAGATTATTCTTCCTACTAGGTTTCCTAAACAGGCCAGTTTTAAATTACTGCATATCTACAAGCAAATCTGGTATGAAAATGACATGACCAAATCCTTCAGGAGTACTGATCAACTAGTTCCTGTGAAGCTAAGGAACAATTAGTATCAAAACAATGTCTAATTTTTGTCTCATACCACTGGATTGTCATTCTCACCGTAAGTCATGTCAAGTCAAGCTCAGGGTCCATTCTACCAGAGCTTTGGCTTTTTAGAAACGGGGGACCCTAAGTATACTAGAGTCAGCAACTTGGTCATCTCTGCATATTTTTACTAAATATTACAAAGTAGATTCTTTTTCTAGGTCCAGAGTAGATTTTTTGCCAGGATTATTCTCCCAGGACTCCTGGACTCTGACCATTCTTTGTCCTTTCTTTTAAAGCTTTGGTTGTCAACTCATACAGCTTAAGCTACTGGAACAGAGATCTAAATCTAATAAGGACCACAGCACAGATCTGTAAGAACACTTGCTGTAACAGTAGATGTTTGAACATATAAATGTGGCCGGAGAAACCCCCCCCCCCTTTTTGTCAGGTTGTGAATACTTTTTCTAATTTTTTCTTACACATACTTTACAGACGAGGCTCTAGCATCCCTTAATTTGAGGCAAGAAAGCCCTGAAGGTTTGGTGCCCTAACCACTAACTTCATGACACTCTCCTTGAACTGTACACAGATTAGGGCACTTAGAAGGTATCCTTAAGTTTTGGAAAATATCCAGTTGTCATATCCTTGGCAGGGCATAACCAACAGTGACCTAATGATAGAAATCCTCCTTGGCGATGTAAATACATTCACACTGGGTTTAACTATATTCATATAGGTATAGGAGTGTCTATTGAATGTGACTTCTATGCCGATTGTAGAATGAGTAATGTAATATACTTAAGTTACTGCCCAGTCTTCTATATTGGGAAGACTAATCGTTCACTGAGAGAGCATATTATGAAACACTTAAGGGACATAAGAAATTCCAAAGAGAGTAATGCTCTACCGAAACATGTGATAGCTGAGGATCCGTGACATACATTTAAAGTTTTCATTTTAGAGATTTTTATTAGAAAGCATCAGGGGGTGGTGACCTTAAAAATAAAACTGAGGCAGCAGAACAGAAATGGATTATTCACTTCAAAGTGCATAGACCACCTAGTATTAATGATGATGTGACTTTGAAGCCTTTTTTACCTGCACGCAAATTACCACACTAAAATTTACTGTTGATATTTATATTTTATGCATTTTTTTAAATTTTATATATTTTTAATACTTTTGTATGAGTGCTATGACAGTCTGATAGAAGGTGTATACATGCCTCTTTAAGAATGTTAACTGGAGTAAGCTGCTGACTTGATGGGTTGTAGTAGCTTAAATACGAGTGTGCTAGGCATTTCTGTAGTCTGAAGAAGAGGTGTAATATCGCAAAGGCGCTTACTCTCTATTAATAAAATTTGTGTCCTGTGCTGTACAGCTCAATATTCTGTTTTATTTTGACATTTGGTGGGGTTAGCGTTTGTGCTTGTGTTAGTGAGTTAGAGTTGGGGTCAAGAACAGTTTAGGGATATGTGTTGTATGTATGTGCACATTTTAGGATTAAGGGGATAATGTGTTGTGCGAGCGCATATTTGTGTTTTTGAGTGTGTCTTCTGTAATGGCAGTGTTTTGAAAAGGGTTTTATCAAGGTAAAGTGTAGGGTTAGGGTTGGGGGAAGGGGCAGCATTAGGATTAGCACCCACTACGAAGGTGCTGCAGGGGGAGCTCCCTGCTCACTTTAGTAATGGCTGCCATCCCTAACGCTGCCCCTTCCACCAACATTAACCCTACACCTTACCTTAATAAAAACCTTCCCATTACTGCCAATATTCAGATGAATTTTAGGCTAGTGTTACAGGTTGGTTTTAGTGTTCAAATCAGGACAGGAGACAGTTTTCCTTTGTCAGTCTTTTTAGTTCAATATTTAATTTGTTTGAAATTATTTATGTTAAAACATGTTTTGCTGGTGTTTTCAATTCAACATTTAATACAGTTGATAATACATAAGATAACCATATATATAATACATGCCAACACACATTTAATTAAGGAATTAGAAATGGATAAGATGTCAATTTTTTTATGGAGGTTAAACTGCTGCTTAAGGGTAGTAGGTTATACAAGGCGAAATCTGGGCGGCTACATTTATTGTAGGAAGGATGAAATTACCAAAAACGCTTTTTTTTTTTAACTTATGAAAAGAGTAGGGAAAAAATATACAATCAGAATTTTTTGATGACATGAAGACAGTATGAATAAGATTCTGAATGACTATTATGAACAGAAAGGTAAGAAAATCGATGGAAAAGTGTTAGTTAATTTGGAAAGAACAAATGAATTTTTTTTAATGGTAAATTGGTATTAGGTAAAATATTAGGAAAAATCACACTGGTATGGCAGGAGTGTCATGTATAGATATTAATGACATTGTAAAAATATGTTTCTATTTTGTAAATAAGTGTATACACAATGTATACTGTACAAATACAATTTTTAAATAAAGGACCCCTACTCTTTTCCAATACTGCAGGATCTTTTATATTCACCTGAGCTACCAACTCAGGCAAATGAGGCCCTGGCGTTATGTCTTATCTGAAGAACATGGTAACTGAGAACAAATCAAATGGTTTCAGAGTTTACTTTGCTACTCATCTTCCTGCTTTTGTCCCAGAAGCTAAATAGGAAATAATTGTACGCATACCACATATCTACAAGCAAATCTAGTATGAAAATGACATGACCAAATCCTTCAGGAGTACTGATCAACTAGTTCCTATGAAGCTAAGAAGGAACAATTAGTATCAAAACAATGTCTAATTGATGTCTCATACCACTGGGTTTTCATTCTCACCGTAAGTCATGTCAAGTCAAGCTCAGGGTCCATTCTACCAGGGCTTTGACTTTTTAGAAAGGGGGGGGGGCCTAAGTATACTAGAGTCAGCAACTTGGTCATCTCTGCATACTTTTAAATATTACAAAGTAGATTCTTTTTCTAGGTCCAGAGTAGATTTTTTGCCAGGATTATTCTCCCAGGACTCCTGGACTCTGACCCTTCTTTGTCCTTTCTTTTAAAGCTTTGGTTATCAACTCATACAGCTTAAGCTACTGGAACAGAGATCTAAATCTAATAAGGACCACAGCACAGATCTGTAAGAAAACTTGCTGTAACAGTAGATGTTTGAACATATAAATGTGGCAAGAGAACCCCCCCCCCTCCATTTTTTTGTCAGGTTGTGAATACTTTTTCTAATTTTTTCTTACACATACTTTACAGGTGAGGCTCTAGCATACCTTAATCTGAGGCAAGAAAGCCCTGAAGGTTTGGTGCCCTAACCACTAACTTCATCACACTCTCCTTGAACTGTACTCAGATTAGGGCACTTAGAAGGTATCCTTAAGTTTTGGAAACTATCCAGTTGTCATATCCTTGGGCAGGGCATAACCTACAGTGACCTAATGATAGAAATCCCCCTTGACGATTTTCATATGGAGATAGTCAACTTGGAGGCCCAAAGACCACCACCCAATCTTCTCTTGACAAGCAGGGAAGAAAGAAACGACTGCATCACAGCCATCTCAAGCTTTGTGAATCAACTTGATAATGCCATTAATATTCATAACTGGCCAGAGATTCTTGGTCTTTTTGGGAAAGTGCAAAAGAATCTGGAGAAAAACACAGAACATCTCTGATATGGTACAGCCCCCTCAAGGTTTTTTTTTTTTTTTTTTTTGTATGCTCATGGCATCTAACTTTGCAGCCCTTGTCTAACAGGGAATATCAAAAAGGGTGAGGCTGGGGATGGGGTGTAAAAGACAATTTGGTATCCTCTGGATATACTCAAAACCCACCAGTCCTGTGATAACCAATTACACTAATGGACCGAGGGATTGACAACTTATTGCATCCGCAGTGGGACGTTTCATCATGGCCTTAAGGTTTTTGCTGTTACTGCTTCCTCTCAGGGGCTTGGGACTAAGATACAATTGAATGGGCCAAGAGTAGGTGCCTATTCTTGGAATTACTACCAAATATGCAGTGAAACCTTTGAAGCAGCTAGTTGCACCCATAGCCGGCCTTAGGCGGCTGCCTAGGGTGCCGCTGTAGCAGGGGCACTTCTCCAGTATTTATTTGGTGTAGGTAGACCAGGATGGGGGCACCTGGGTGGTGTGGGGGGCACCAGCTGACCTAAGGCCACTGCTGGACTACAACTGACACAGACTTGTAAAAAAAGTATTGAAAGTGTTGAACTTCACACAAACAGCTACACATTTCTTCTCTATTACTTCTCTTCAGTTTTTACTTAATCCAAGGACTGAATAAACTGGTACTGTTAAATGTGGAAGTAAGAAAAGATGCCTTAAAATTCTCCGTGAAATCCATTAGACACAACCAGGCACAATGACATATGGTGACTTCTACTGCCTGCAATCCTTTCTGCACAATACATCAAGTACATAGCAAGATCTGAAACAGTAGATGGAGTCACTTCCCTGAGTAGAACCTTAGACTGAAACCCTGTGCCAGACAACTTCACCAGCAATTTCAAAATCTCATCCATGACATCATGCTGCATGTGAAATATACAACTATATGACCACAGAAAAAAGGCAGAGGGTGCACACATGCTTCACACAGCAGTCCAATGTACCTGACAACTCCCACAGAGGATGGACCAACAGGTCTGGTGAGTGGAACCCTTTTTTTAGGCTGTCACAGCAACAGAATCCACCATGAGATTCTAGAACCAAAATCTTCAGTCCTTAGGAAACTATAGGATCTTGTCTGAATTCATGGGTATGGCTGCCAACACATCAGGGCTTCCCTTGTAAAAAAAAAAAAAAAAAAAAAAAAAAAAAAAACAAAACATCATTTTGCTCACAAAGAACCACTCAGGAAGCCGGAGGAACACAAAACACAATCAAAAGATCTCCTTATAAAGATATTTTCTGGAAATAAGGGTATAATGGACCTTGCCCCTAGCATTGTACTGCAAGATCTGTTTATAGTCCAAGATCTATATCATGGAGCCATTTTCACAAGCTTGATAAGCAGCAAAGTAGATCTGAAAAATAGAGCACAGGGCATAATGGATAAGGAAGAGGAGGAACAGCCAGGGAATCATCATCAAACTAAGACCTAAAGGTTAGAAAAGGCCGAACCATGCCATGTCAGATCAAAATGTTCATTCTAACGAGTTACTTGTAGTTTGAAAATATATGCACTATCCTGTACTGTGGACAGACCTTACAGTATATTGTTCAATGAAAGTTCCAGCAGCTCAGAGTTATAAATGAGAAAACACAACTTTGCAGAGCAGATAGGTGTGATTCTGAATAGATCAACAGTAAGTTTATTCTAGTGAAGCTAGATAAAGTTCAAAATTTTTACAGATTCACAAGACTTGAATAAAGTTATAACAACACTTCCATTGTACGGAAAGCTTTCTACATGGCCCACCTGATAAGTTAAGGGTATCTCATCCAGGGACAAAGAGGTCATAAGATCCCTGTATTCTTATAAGGCCCATTATTGAGTACAATGCCCCATTTGGCATGTACCTTGCAAAGCACATGCAGCAGCTGGAGACCACAGAGGTGCCTCATCAGGCAAATCCAAGGCCTCAAAAATCTACCATACAGAGATAAGCTAAAAAGCCATATCCCTCTATTCTGTTTTATACAGACTCCTCAGAGGTGACCTTTGTCTGGCATACAAGGCGATCTCGGACCCTGCCTTGATGGGACTGCTACATATCCACAAGTCAAGCTCCACTTGAGTAACCTTCACATGCAGCCTCAACCTGGTCTGTGACATCAATAGGACTTGGTAGTGGAACAGATTTGTGTCCCAGAGACTCCTCCATCTATGGAATAGACTCCTTCTCCATGTCAAGCAGAGTACCTCTTTATCCCTTTTTTAAGCGCAATCTGGATAACTGGATGGGAAATAGAAAATACATCCCTGGGATTCCACCCGTGCCCTTGCTGGAGAGGGGCATCAGGTGCTGATTAGTTTATGCATGGGCTAAACTCTTGGTTAGGCTTATAAGGGCCTCAGGGCCAGTAGCCTAGTAACTTCCTATGATCCTATGTATTATGTTGTATAAATGCATTACAGTCCTTCTAGAAACAAGGCATTTTTCCACGCTTGATGGAGATCATTCTGGCAAGAAATGTTTGAAGCTATGTAAAAAGTACAGTTGTGTACACTTACCATAAATGTAGATGTTCAAGTGTATTCACTGTTGCAGTCATTACATTTGGGTAATCTGCTGGCAGGTTGCCCTTAGTCGGCTTGATTAACAAAGTCTTGGGTCCTGCGTCGGTTGCTGTCCCTTCTTCCATGACGTCAGGTCATCAGGAGTATAAAACATGCAGCCAAAGCCATTACATCAGTTCTTCTTGCCCCAGATGTCAGGTGCCCCCCAGATGGGGAGCAAAATGTATATAAATAATTTAAAACACAAAAATATACCTCCAAGCAAATACACCAAAAAGGCTTTTAAGTGTAGTAAAAGAAAGTAGAGGCATAGTAAGAGAAAAAAACAGGGGGCTGGATGGAGGGTAACCAGGACTGCAACAGTGAATATACTCGAACATCTACATTTATTGTAAGTGTATACAACTGTACTATGTTCTTCCTGTTTCACTGTTGCAGTCATTACATTTGGGTAGATTCCCAAAGCTATGGTTGGGAGGATGGATTTATACAGCATTAGGACCGGCTATAAGGCCCTGCAAAACAGCAGTGGCAAAGTCAGCTCTGGATTTAGAGAAAATTGGTAAATGATAATGTTTGGTGAAAGTATGAACTGAACTCCAGGTAGCAGCTTTGAGAATATCCCTGGTAGGAACACCTCTGAGAAAGGCTGTCGAAGTAGATACAGCCCTGGTGGAATGGGATCTGATCCCCTGGGGGATAGGTTTTCCATGGTGCTTATAGCAGAAATGAATACAATGGCTTATCCATTTGGAAATGCTTTGCTTTGAAATAGCCTTTCCCTCTGCCCCTGCGGCAAATGCTACCAGCAGTTGTTCAGATTTTCTTCAAGATTTAGTCCTGTCCAAGTAAAATCTAAGTTGTCTGTGTACATCCAATGAATGCAGAATCCGCTCCCCCTTGTTCTGTGGATTGGGAAAGAAATTTGGCAAATGAATGGACTGATTAGGAGCCACACTGGATACCACCTTGGGCAAGAAGGATGGGTGGGTCCTGAGTGACACCCTGTCCGCATGAAAGATGATGAAAGGCTCCACTGCCATAAGGGCCTGTAATTCAGAAATCCTTCTAGCTGAAGTGATTGCTAAAAGGAAGGCTGTTTTCCAGGAAAGAAATTTTAAGTCTGCAGTAGCAGCTGGCTCGAAAGGAGGGAGAGTGAGTTTCTCCAATACAAAGTTAAGGTCTCAGGCAGGGGGTTGGAGCCCTCCTGGGTGGTCTCAAGTTTTTGGCCCCTCTGAGATACTGCTTTAGCAGAGGATGAGAGAAGGGGGGGGTTCTGTGTTGTAATGAGCTGAAATGGCTGAGGCATGGATTTTTATGGAAGAAAAAGACAGGCCATTGTGAAGCATCTCAGTTAAGTATTGCAAAATCTGAAGTAACTTGGGCACTGCTGTGCTTATCCCTCGAGATTGGTTCCAGGCACAGAATCTTTTCCATTTGTCAGCATAAGATTCAGAATCTTTTCCATTTGTCAGCATAAGATTTTCTAGTACTAGGTCTTCTCGCCTCCAAAATTACATCCATCACAGGTTTGCTGAGGGATGCCAAGGGGGAATTTAAGTGATTAGCCAAACTGCAAGATTCAATGTTTGGAGCTGAGGGTGCAGAATTTGGTTGTTCTGCTGAGACAGTAAGGAAGGTGTCTGAGGGAGGTGCCATGGAGAAATTTGTGACAGACTGCGTAGGAGTGGGTACCAGTGCTGGCGAGGCCAGTCTGGAGCAATCAAAATCATTTTTGGTTTGTCCTGTTTGACTTTTAGTAGAACTTTGGAGAGCAAAGGCAGAGGGGGAAAGGCATAGAGTGATAGGTTTTCCCAGCTGAAGGACAGAGCATCCACTTTCCAGGCTTTTTTGTGAGGAGTTCTTGTGCAAAATTTGTCCAACTAGTAGTTTTGGGGTGAGGCAAAAAGATCTATGTCTGGGCTCTCCCATTTGTGTGTCAACATGTTGAAAATCCGTGGTTCCAGTTTCCATTCATGTGGGTCCAGGAGATTTCTGCTTAGTTCATCTGCCAAAATATTCAGCTTTCCGGGCAGGAATTGAGCTTGTAGTTGTACTTCGTAGCTCAAGGTCGTGTTCCACAATGCCATGGCTAGTCTGCAGAGGGGGCAGGAATGTGTACCCCCCTGCTTGTTTATGTACCACATAACTGTGGTGTTGTCCATCTTTACCATTAATTGTCCTGGATGAAGGTAGTCCTTGAAGGCTGTCAGTGCATTCTGTACAGCTAGCATTTCTTTTTGATTGATATGAAGGTGCATTTGATTTGGACTCCATTTTCCCTGAATGCAATTCCCTGCCAGATGAGCCCCCCCATGCATAGTCTGATGCGTCTGTAGTTAGGGTTTGGGCAGCAGGGGGTGGTGTGAATGGCAGCCCCTTGTTTTGGTGGCAGGCCTCTGCCCAACATAGGAACTCTAGTAGCAGGCAAGGAATGATAGGAATCATTGTTTCCAGGCTGTGACAATGTTGGCTCCATAAGCTTTTTAAGTACCACTGAAGTTTCCTCATATGCAGTCTTGCATATGGAATTAGAAGAATGCAGGAGGCCATGAACCCCAAGGCTTGCAGTATTTGTCTTGCAGATAGCAGGGTTTTTATGGCCACCAGTTTGAAGTAAGTCACCAAATGAAGTTGTTTTTCTGGCATAAGGAAAGCCATCTGGGCAGTTGTATTCAAACTTGCACCCAGAAATGTAATTTTTTGAGAGGGTACCAGTTGTTATTTCTTTTCGTTTCTGGTGGACCCTAGACAAATTAGAACCTTTTTTTACAAACGCTAGATCTTTTAGAAGAATGGCCTTGTTTTCTGCCTGAATTAGGCAATCATCCAGGTATGGATATATTTGAATATTTCTTTGCCTGCAAAATGCAATTACTGGAGCCAGACACTTTGCAAATACCCTGGGCGCAGTAGATAAGCCAAAGGGCAGTGCAGAGAACTGATAATGCAAGTAGCCTGCTTTGAAACGGATGTGTCTTCTGCAAGATTCCCTGATTGGGATATGCAGGTAAGGCTCTTTTAAATCTAGAGTTGCCAACCAGGCATCTTTGCCTAGCATAGGAAGTAACTGGTGAAGAGTCAGCATCTTGAATTTTGTAATGTCCAGAAATGTGTTCAGAGTAGACAGGTCCAGAATTGGACGCCATGAATTGTCTTTTCTGGGTACCAGGAAATGTCTGGAATAGAAACCTTGTCCCTTTTCCTCTTCTGGTACTAGTTGAATAGCCCCCATGTTTGGGAGGGAAAGTACTTGTTTCTGAGCCTCTGCCCACTGATTTGGGGGCAGGTCTGGCCATCCGTTTGGAGTTGGTAATGTGTGGAAATGAAATCTGTATCCCTGGGACACTCTATTTAAAACCCATTTGTCTAGGGCTATAAGTTGCCAGTTTTTTGCATGAAGAGCCAGTTTTCCCCCCAAAGGGGCGGCTAAGAGGTAAGTGCTTGGTAATTTTAAAGGGAGTCATTGAGAATGTTTACCACGGGGAGGTGTCTTGTTATTTCCAGATTTGGAAGCTGAGGCACCCCATTGCTTAGTTCTGAAAGTCGCTTGGGACTGAAACCTGGTGCTTTTGGAATGTCTGGGTTTGGCTTGAGTGGCTCTGGCACTGGAAAGGACCAGTTCTTAGTAGGCCAGTGCCTCCTAAATCTTGCAGGTTGTACTTGTAAGAAATATTTCACAGTTTGCATAGATTTAGCTTTATCTTCCATCTTTTTTAGAACTTCTTCAGCCTTATTGCCAAACAGATGGTCCTGCTGCAAAGGAACATCCAACAATTTTGCTTTAACATGATCAGGCAGAGATTGCTCCTTAAGCCAAGCATGCCTTCTAAGCACAGACCCAGCAACAGCAGCCCTGCAAGAGGCCTCCAAAGAATCAAAACCACATTGCAAAGTATGTTTTCCAACTTGTTCAGCTGAATGCAATAAATCCTGTAAATCCTTATTTTTCACACAGTCAGAAATCAACATCATTTTCTGTTTAAGCAATCACATGATATGTTGTTGATATTTTAGCATATGGAATTGACAGTTTAAAGCCCTGATTGCCAAGGTTGCAGAAGTATAAAACTTTTTACCTCATATATCCAGCGCCCTGGAGTCTCTATCAGAAGGGGTAGGATTTTTAGCACTAGAAGCCTTAATGCCCTTGGGCCCCTGAGAAATTGTTTCAGGGTCCGCAACAGGATATTTGAAAAGGAATTTGTGGGAGTCAGAAACCCTGTAATATCTGTCTGGCTTACAAGGGGCCGGAGGCAGGGAATTAGGGGCCATACTGGATTTTGAAAACACATCATCAACAATGTCTAGTACAGGAGGTATAGCCAAAGGCCTATACTGAGGAAGAAGGAAATCTGCCTGAGAAATTGTTTCAGGGTCCGCAACAGGATATTTGAAAAGGAATTTGTGGGAGTCAAAAACCCTGTAATATCTGAAAAAAGAGCCTGCAAAAATTCATTAATTGACTTCCAGTATTCTTTCAACTTCATACAGTCATAAAACATATGAGCCCAGTAAGTCTCTTATATTATTCAACACACCTGTACCTCAATGTGTTAAAAAGATTAAGCTTCCCTTGTTATGGTCTATCCTAGCAGTGGCCAGGAAAATAATAACTAGAAATTGGATTTCAGATACACCTCCTTCGTTCAATGAATTTAAAAATGTTATGAATATAATGTGCCATATGGAAATAAGCACAATTAGAATGAGAACAACTAGAAAAACATCATATTAGATTAAAATTTGTTAAAAAAAATCTAATTTCAATAGCACGGTATTTTAGTTTAATTAATTGATCTGATTGTAGTGGATGTCTTTGTAAATACTTTAGTTGTTTTGTTGAATATTATAATAATACCTATTTTTAATTACTTGTATAAAATTGTTATGATATTTCTCTTATATGTTAAAACAATAAACCTGTTTTGAAAAAAAAAAAAAACCCTGTAATATCTGTCTGGCTTACAAGGGGCCGGAGGCAGGGAATTAACATCATCAACAATGTCTAGTACAGGAGGTATAGCCAAAGGCCTATGCTGAGGAAGAAGGAAATCCCTAAGCCTCTTTTTGGATTCAGAAAAATCCTGATTTTCCCAGTGGAAATGCTCCCTTAAGGTATGTAAATCCTCAGGGGGAGAAGCAGAAGGAATGGAATCCTCTGCATCAGAGTCCTCATAAGTAGGTATGGACAAATCCTGTTCATTAGAAGAGTCAGAAGAAACAGTCCTGTTCAGAAGATTCACAGTCAAGTTCAGCCCTGGGCCTCTTAGAAGGGGGGGGGGGTGACTACCCCTGAATAGAGCAATTAAATCTTCAGCCATTTTGATCATTTGTTTTTTAGGCATAGAGGCCTGAATATGTAGCCTTGGTGTTGTTTTTTTAGACACAGATCGAGATTTTGACCTTAATATTGAAGGTGGTGTCGGTTTGATATACAAATCTGTAGGCCTGAATACACCCTCAGAAGCCGGTGCCTGCACAGCGGCTCCGGACCGATCCAAGGTAGAGACATCTGCGGGTTCCATGGGTGAAGCATCTCGCAGCATAGTGGACTCCAAATGGGTCTCAGTAGAGGCCTGCGAATCAGAAGTAGTGGGTATCCGGGGCTGCAAAAGTGCCTCACTGAGTTCCGGCGAACTGGCGACTGGCTTAGGAGAAGCTTCGTCGGCAGTTTTGGACCTCAACGGCCTATCTCTGTCTTTTTCTCTGCATTTTTTTGGTATTCCGGTAGTTGGACGGCTAACCGACATCATTTCTGGATAATTAAACCGAGAACTGAAATATTTAGAAGCAAAAATGCACCGACGATGGATAGTGTACTGATTAAATAAAGCACAAAACCGACAACAAGATACATCGTGGTCAGGGCCTAAGCAAGGAATACAGTACAAATGAAAATCCTTATGAGGTATTTGCTTCCCACAAGTAATACAATTATTAACTTTTACTGACATCAGTAAGGAGCAAGAAAAAGTTTCCCCAATGGGGTACTTAGCTTTTAGTTGAAGACTTCAGTTCTGAAACTCGAAAATGAAAATTTCAGGAGAGGCCGACCGGCACTTGTGAACTGCTTCTGCTTTGGGCACCGCACGGCAAGAAAGACTGATGTAATGGCATCGGCTGCATGTTTTATAGCCCTGACGTCATAGAAGAAGGGACAACAACTGATGTAGGACCCAAGACTTTGTTAATCAGGCCGACCGAGGGCAACCTGCCAGCAGATTACCCAAATGTAATGACTGCAACAGTGAAACATGAAGAACATCTTAATTTGCCTATGGATTACAGACAGATTTCCATTTAGTATTTAACACCTGAAGTATTTGAGAGTTGTTGCATAGAAAGGCTTATACAGAATAATTACAAACCAAATAAAAATAAATGTTATAGAACTGAACGTTATGTGCTATCAAGAAGGCTTGAAAGCAAGTGTAGATGTCTCAAGATGAGGCAAAACAAACCCTCATGAGATTTCAAGAAATGATGGAAAATAAAGTTTATACTGACCACCAAGGAGCAAGATACTTCTGTATCTAAAAACAAAGAACCAAATAAAATGAAAACCACAGTGCCAAACTTATGAATATGCTGTTTATTATACAACAGTCTTCAGATCAAGCACTTTCATTATGAAATTACTACTTCAGAATCTGACGTAAAAACACATCAACACCCTCCTTACAAACTACTAAACCACCAATCACTTCCTAAAAAAGACAATCACATGCCTCTCTAAATACCCATACCTCATTCAAAACATAAAACACCATTTAATATTTTAGCAAGCTGAGCATAAAAGGCCTTAAAATATTGAAAGCATACATTAAAAAAAACACAGTTTATATCCCAGCTGCTCTTAACATCAAATTACTTGCTATGCTTATTTTATAATTAATTGTTGGTGGAATACCCGCTCCCAATTCTAGTAGCCACTACAACTTACAGTTTTCTAAAAAGGATTTGCACATCCTCCTGCCAAAGTGCTTAACATTCTGTAAAACAGTAAATATAAATAGCTTAATTTACACATTAATTCATGTTTACTTAAAGCACTTTTCTTGTTCTTTCTTACATTATCATGAACATGTTCATATATTGTCTTATGTAAAATGCTTTCAGTTTTACCAACATAAAAAGCAGGGCAGGTTAAGAACATTATACCATGACCCCCCATTAATATTCCAAAACGTGCACGCCGATTGGTCAGCGTGCACGTTGTAAATCGACTTATACTAATGGAAAAAGGTCCGGTCGCCCGGACTTTTTCCATTAGTATGTCTTTTTTAAAACACTGTCTCGCTATGTTAGACTCCTTTAACATAGCGAGACAGTGTGTAAAAAGCAATGGAGATCTTGCTTTCTCCGTTGCTTATTTTTTTAAACCTGTCTCACTATGTTAAATGGGTTTAACATAGCGAGACAGCTTTAAAATAAGCAACGGAGATCTCCGTTGTTTATTTTAAAGCTGTCTCGCTATGTTAAACCCATTTAACATAGTGAAACAGTTTGTAAAAAGCAACGGAGATCTTGCTTTCTCCGTTGCTTTTTTCAAAACTGTCTCGCTATGTTAAATGGGTTTAACATAGCGAGCCAGCTTTAAAATAAGCAACGGAGATCTCCGTTGCTTTTTTTAAAGCTGTCTCGCTATGTTAAACCCATTTAACATAGCGAAACAGTAAAAAGCAATGGAGATCTTGCTTTCTCCGTTGCTTTTGCCCACAGCTCTGATGTTCTGCAGCAGAATACCAGACAGCTGCAGAAGGGCAACAAGGAGGCATTATACAATGCCATTATTTAAGAAAAGTAATTATTTTTTTTCTTAAATAATGTCATTGTATAATAGCAATAACCCACGCCTGGATGTGGGTAATGCTGGCTTTACCCACGGTTGACTTTGTTTGGCCACTCGGGCTTCGCCCTCGTGACCAAACCACGCCAACCGTGGGTAAATCCAGCATTACCCACACCCAGGCGTGGGTTATTGCTATAATGAAGTTTGATATCAGGGGACAAAAATTGTGGAGCTTGTGGTCAATGTACTTATATTTTTGAATCATCAGAGGAATCTACCGAAAGCTATGGTAAAATTAAGACAAAAGATAAATACAACTGCGCTACTAAAGGTGTAGAGTAGCTGTTATGTGGGCAAAACTGAACATGTTTTGCATAAAATATGTAAAAATGAAAAAAAAGTGCTTTAAGTAAACTTGTATTAATGTACAGATTTTGAGTTATTTTTACTTACCATTTTACAAAAGGTTGAAAAAATTTGGGGGAGGGGTTAGAAATCCCTTTTAGAAAAATGTGAGTTGTGGTGGCAACTAGAATCAGGGCAAATACTCTACCAGGAATTATTAAAATAAGCTTAGCAAGTTATTTGACATTAACAGTGGCTAGGTTATAAACTTTTTTTAAAGAATGTACTACATTTTTTCTATAGGTTTTTTTTTTTTTTACTGCTTGATTTCATTTTGTGCTTTGAATGCGGTATGGACATTTAGAGTGAAAATGAGGCATATGAATTTTAGGAAGTAATTTGTGGTATGGCAGTTTAAGAAGGGTGTGTGCGTTTTACTTCAAATTCTGAAGCCACTTCTTGATGGAAGCACTAGATCTGGTCTGTCATACATTAAACAATGTATTCAAATGTTGGTGTTATGGTTTACTTTTCATTGAACAGGTATGAAGTCTACCATTAAGTAAATTGCTGAAAATGATATGGTTTGCTACTGAAGTGCAAACCAAGCAAATAGTTGGTTTAATATATTTACAAATAACCTACACACTTCCTGTCCAAACTCCTTACTAATACAATACACAGAAGACTCCACTATTATCTCATGCCATGATAACCTTCTCCACCTCCTTGCTCTTACTCAAGATCCCCTCCTTCCAGTCGAAAAATGTCTAACCAATAATCAATTACTTCTCAATCCTAAAAACACAAAAAAGTATACTCTTCCTCCCCAAATCATTACAGCAACATAAAAATACATTCACAGTATCTTCTCTTAATAATACACTTATCTCTGTTTAACCACATACTAAACTTCTGAGTGTAATCATAGATTAACAACTAAAGTTTGACATACATATTCAGCAAGACATCAAAAAGACCCATCAAAAACTTGATTTCTTATACAGACATAAAAAAATCTTACTATTAACGCCAAACATTCTCTAGCACAGACTTTCCTTCTTCGAACCTTACTCTATGCAGCCCCTATTCTCACCAATATTCAGTCCAATCTATTAGCTAAACTTGAAACCACCTACAACAAAATAGCCAGCTTCACTGCCAACCTTCCCTATTGCTCTCACCAAAAAAAAAAAAAAAACTACAATGGCTTGAGCTCCATAACCAACTCCTCCCCCAAGTCTACCTCACCCACACTATCTTAGATCAATCCTCTTGCAGTCCTGCCCTCAAGGACCTCAACACTCCCTACTCTCCTACTCACAACCTATGCAGCACAGACCCACACCTCTTAGACATCTACAAACCCAGTAAAAATATTGGCAAACTTTTATACAGTCGCTCTGTTACCAATGCCTGGAACAGACTTCCCCGTTCTCCAAGAACAAATGGCAACTTCCTTAACTTCAAAAAACTTGTAAAGGACTTGTTTACCAAATCCTGGACAATATCCTTGTCCCACTCCCACCTAAACTACTCCCTCTCCTCTTCCCCTCTCAGCTCTCACACTTTACCACAACTACTCATTTAAGGTCTTTGTGATATTCTACCAACCTTGAATTTCTCTCTCTGATGGTAATTGTTAGATAGAATGTAACTTTTTATATTATATTTTACATATTTAATAGGTACCATGGCTGTTTAAACTTTCAATATTACTCTTGTATTCTGACATGTTTAGTTAAAAGTTGTATTCTGTTTCTCCTGTGTATATACACTTGTATGTTAAATAAATACAAAAACAAAACATCATACAATATAATCTGTGGAGCTTTTCTACTCGGGTCTCCACTGAAAAAGGCCTTTGCAGCCAAGTCAGACTAACCTGGTTAGCAAATGTCAAATAAATAGTGCTGAAATGCTTAAAGAGTAATTGAAGCTCCAGCACTGGAGTATTTTGAGGTGAAGAAGTTAATCACATTACAAAATGTCTATTACAATGATGCTGGTGTAGCGGTCCCAATGAAAAGGCAAGCCAGCTGCTTATGGATCAAGAGCTTTTATGGAAGAGAATATATGCTTGTTTGAGGGTGGGGGGACTACCTGCTAAACTGTATGGATGTGAGATGTTTCACAAGAATATTTAGAACAAAGCTACTTAGGTGGAGATTAGAAACTGCTACAAAGCACAGAAAATGTCTGTAAAAGGAATCATTAATGCTGCAATGAATGTTGCTGAGACTGCAAATGTATTACTTAAATGTGAAGTATAAATTAGAGGTGTCCATCAAGTGGCCCTAGAGCAACAGTATGTCCCAAAGCATTTAATCTGGCCCTCGGTATGTCCAGCAAACTGCTTTGAATGGACAGATGCATGCTAGACATGGTAATGCGCCCCCCCCCCCCCAAAAAAAAAAAAAAACTTTGCTAACTATGGTGAGTGGTCCCTCAGCCAAAAGGTTTGGACAGCCCTGGTATAAATTAAAGAAAATGCACATCACAGAACACTTAGCAATTTAACTGCAAACTTAGGAAAATGAAAACTATCCAAACTGGAAGCAAAAAAAGAGAGACCGAGAAAAAACAAAAACAAAAAAAAACATTTATTCTGACCAAGCGCTTTCATCTTTAATTATACAAGACTTCTTCAGAGTGAAGCATAATTACATTTTGAAAGACTTAAATATCCTAATTCATTAGTCACTTGCCACAACACACACCCAACAACTAATTACATTTAAATATTTTGACCAAAATTGTAAAACACCATACTCAAAAAAAAAATAACACAAAGACTTTTTAGTGAAAATGTTCAAAAAAAGCACAAAAAACTTTTATATTAAATAAGATTTTAATCTTAAAACACTACCTATAGAGATGTGCTCATTTAACCCTGGGGGCACTCCAGCATTTAACATAAGTTGCCATAGCAACTCCCATTGCTCCAATAAGTCCTCCCAGGGTCCCCTTCTAGGATTATTTGGAACAACATTCCCTAAATCCCTAAAATCTAAGTTGTCTGTGCACATCTAAGGAGTGCAGTATCCATTCACCTTTGTTCTGTGGATTAGAAAAGAAGGTTGGCAAATGAATGGACCGATTAAGAGCCACACTGGATACTACCTTGGGCATGAAGGAGGGACTGGTCCTGAAGGACACCCTGTCCACATGAAAGATGATGAAAGGCTCCACTGCCATAAGGGCCTGTAATTCAGACACCCTTCTTGCTGAAGCAATTGCTAAAAGGAAGGCAGTTTTCCAAGAAAGGAATTTTAACTCTGCACTTGCAGCTGGTTCAAAAGGAGGTAGAGTGAGTTTTTCCAACACAAGGTTAAGATCTCAGGCTGGAATTGGGGCTCTCCTGGGTCGTCTTAAGTTTTTGGCCCCTCTGAGGAACTCGTTTAGCAGTGGATGAGAGAAGAGGGGTGGTTCTGTGTTGTAATGAGCTGAAATGGCTGAGGCATGAATTTTGATGGAGGAAAAGGAAAGGCCCTTGTGAAGCATCTCAGTTAAGTATTGAAGAATCTGAGGTAAATTGGGTGCTGCTGTGCCCATCCCTTGAGTTTGGTTCCATAAACAGAATCTTTTCCATTTTTCAGCATAAGAATTTCTAGTACTAGGCCTCCTTGCCTCCAGAATGACATCCAACACCTGTTTACTGAGGGATGGTAACGAAGAGATCAGGTAATGAGCCAGGCTGCCAGGTTCAGTGTTTGAAGCTGAGGATGCAGAATCTGGCCCTCCTGCTGGGACAGCACAGTAGGGGGTCTGAGGCAGGTGCCATGGTGCCAGCAGTGACACACTGCACAAGAGGGGGTACCAGTGTTGGCATGGCCAATCTGGTGCAATCAGTATAGTCCTTGGTTTGTCCTGTTTGATCTTTAGTAGTACTTTGGAGAGGAGAGGCAGAGAAGGAAAGGCATAAACTGATACATTTTTCCAGTTGAAGGACAGGGAATCCACTTTCCAAGCTTGTTTGTGGGGAGTCCTTGTGCAGAATTTGTCCAACTGGGAGTTCTGGGGGGAGCCAAACAGGTCTATATCTGGGCTCCCCTATTTGTTTATCAACATGTTGAAAAAGTCTTTGGTTCTAGTTTCCACTCGTGTGGGTCCATGAGATTTCTGCTTAGTTCATCTGCCAGTGTATTTAGCTTTCCTGGCAGGAATTGAGCCTGTAGATGCACTTGGTAGCTCACGGCTGTGTTCCACACAGCCATGGCTAGTCTGCAGAGGGGGTATGAATGGGTACCCCCCTGCTTGTTTATGTACCACATAACAGTGGTGTTGTCCGTCTTTACCATTAATCGTCCTGAAAGAATGTGGCTCTTGAAGGCTGTTAGAGCATTCTGCACAGCTGACATTTCTTTCCGATTGATACGTAGGTGCATTTGACTTGGGTTTTATTTGCCCTGAATGCACTTCCCTGCCAGGTGAGCCCCCATGCATAGTCTGATGAGTCTGTTGTTAGGGTTTGTGGCAGGCCTCTGCCCACCAAAGGAACTCTAACTGTAGGCAAGGTACGATAGGAATCATTGCTTCTAGATCCTGACAATGCTGAAACCATAAGCTTTTTAGATACCATTGTAGTTTCCTCTTATGCAGTCTTGCATATGGAATTAGGAGAATGCAGGAGGCCATGAACCTCAAGGCTTGCAGTATTTGCCTTTCAGATAGCAGGGTTTTTGTGGCCATTAGTTTGAAGTAAGCTGTCAAATTAATTTGTTTCTCTGCCATGAGGAAAGCCATCTGGGAAGTTGCATTCAAGCTTGCACCCAGGAATATAATTTGTTGACAGGGTACAAGATGTGATTTATTTTCGTTTATGGTTTACCCCAGACAAGTTAGCACCTTTTGTACAAACGCCAGATGATTCAAAAGTATGTCCTGGTTTTCTGCCTGAATTAGACAATCGTCCAGGTATGGGTATATTTGAATATTTCTTTGCCTGCAAAATGCAATGACTGGAGCTAGGCACTTTGTGAATACCTTGGGTGCAGTAGATAAGCCAAATGGCAGTGCAGAGAACTGACCGTGCATGTAACCTGCTTTGAAGCATAGGCATCTTCTGCAAGATTCCCTGATTGGGATATGCAGGTAGGCTTCCTTTAAATCCAGTGTTGCCAACCAGGCATCCTTGCCTAGCATAGGAAGCAACTGGTGAAGAGTTGGCATCCTGAATTTTGGGATCACCAAAAAGGTGTTTAGGATAGAAAGGTCCAGGATAGAATGCCATGAGTTGTCTTTTCTGGGTACCAGGAAAAGTCTTGAATAGAAACCTTGTCCCTTTTTCTCTTCTGGTACAGTTTGAATAGCCCTTATACTTAAGAGAGAGAGTACTTGCTTTTGTGCCTCTGCCCACTGATTTGGGGGTAGATCTAGCCAACCATTTGGGATTGGTGACGTGTGGAAGTGAAATCTGTATCCTTGGGATACTATATTTAAAACCCATTTGTCCTGGGTAATGAGTTCCCAGTTTTTTGCCTGCAGAGCAATCTTTCCCCTTAAAGGAGCAGTCAGTTGAGAAGGGCTTGGAAGTTTTAAAGTTTAGTCATTGAGTTTACCATAGGGGGGAGTCTAACTACTCCCTGATTTGGAAGTGGCAGTCCCCCACTGCTTAGTCCTGTGCATGCCTTGGGACTGAAGCCTGGGTGCTCTGCTGGTTCTGGGTTTGGACTGAGAAGGCCTGGAAGAGGCAGGAAAAGACCAGTTCTTAGAGGGCCAATGCCTACTAAATATTGGAGGCTGTACTTATAGAAAACATTTAACAGTTTGCATAGATTTAGCTTTTTCCTCCCTCTTTTTAAGTACTTTTTCTGCTTTGTTGCCAAACAGGCGGTCATGATTTAAGGGAGCATCCAGCAATTTAGCTTTAACATGATCTGGCAAAGATTGCTTCTTGAGCCAAGCATGCCTTCTAAGTACAGAGCCAGTGACAGCAGTCCTTGAAGATACCTCTAGTGAATCAAAACCACATTGCAAAGTATGTTTTCCAACTTGTTCAGCATAATGCATTAAATCCTGTAAATCCTTATTTTCAGCACAGTCAGGAATCAACATCATTTTCTGTTTGAGCAATCCGATAATATGCTGACACTTTAATATATGAAACTGGCAGTTTAAGGCCCTAATGGCCAACGTTGCAGAAGTGTATACCTTCTTACCCCATCTATCCAGTTCCCTGGAATCTCTATCAGGAGAGGTAGGATTTTTGGTAGTAGTAGCCTTAATGCCCTTTGGTCCCTGTGAAATGGTCTCAGGATCCACAGTAGGATTTTTAAAAAGGATCTTGTGAGAGTCAAGAACTCTGTAATATCTATCAGGTTTTCTGGAAGCAGGAGGTAAAGAGTCAGGAGCCAAGCTAGATTCCGAAAAGGCATCATCAACAATGTCCAGTACAGGGGGGATAGCTAAAGGCCTGTGTTGGGGCAGGAGTAAGAAATCCCTAAGCCTCTTTTTAGAATTGGAGTAATCCTGGCTTTCCCAGCGAAAATGCTCCTTAAGAGTATGCAAGGTTTCACCACAAGAGAAATCCTCTGGAGGGGAAGCAGAGGGAATAGAGTCCTCTGCATCAGAATCCTCATAGGTAGATAAGGGTAAAATCCTGGTCATCAGAGGAAACACAAATTTCAAAATCCTGATCAGAAGTATCATAAGCAAATTCAGTCCTAGGTCTCTTAGAGGGGGAAGGTTGGCTTCCCCTGATTAAAGTAATAAAGTTTTCAGCCATTCTTACCATTTATTTTTTAGGCATAGAGGCCTGACCATGCGGTCTAGGCATCGGTTTTCTAGGCATGGATCGAGTTTTAGGCCTTGAAGAAGAAGATGGCATTGGTTTAATATGCAAGTCAGTAGGCCTGAATACAACCTCAGAAGCCAGTGGCTGCACAGTGGCTCTGGACCCATCCAAAGTAGAGACATCTGCAGGTTCCACAGTTGAAGAATGGGTCTCTGAAGTAACAGGTATCAAGGGCTGCAAAAGCACCTCATTGAGTACCGGCAAACTGGCGACTAGCTTAGGAGAAGCATCATTGGCAGCTTTGGACCTAGACGGCCTGTCTCTGCCTTTATCTTTGCATTTTTTCAGAATGTAGGTAGTCAGGTGGCTTACCGAAGATATATCTGGATAATTGAACCTAGTACCAAAATAATTAGAAGTGTAAATATACCAACGCCGAATAGTTCGTTGTTTAAATAAGGCACAAAACTGACAGCAAGGTACGTCGTGGTCAGGGCCTAGGCAAGGAATATAGTACGAATGAAAATCTTTATGAGGTATTTGTGTTCCACAAGAAATACAATTATTGACTTTTACTGACATCGGTTTAGAGCAAGAAAATGTTTCCCCAATGGGGTACTTAGCTTTAGTTGAAGACTTTGGTTCTGAAACTCGAAAATGAAAATTTCAGGAGTCGGCCGACCGGCACTTGCGAACTGCTACTTCTTCGGGCACCACACGGCAAGAAAGACTGATGTAATGGTGTCGGCTGCATGCTTTATACCCCTGACTACCTGACATCATGGAAGATGAGACAGCAACCGAAGCAGGAACCAAGACTTTGATAATTTGGCCAACTGAGGGCTACTGCAAGCAGATAACCCAAATGTGATGACTGCAACAGTGAAACACGAAGAACATCTATGGTTGTGGTAAGATTTTACACAACTTTTCTATGTCCTTCTATTCCCATGTTGCAGTATTCTGTATATGGGTGAGTGCCAAAGCTCACTGAAGTTGGGGTGGTTGTCTAGAGGCAGATTCCAGGAATCCATGCAGGATATCCATGGTGAACACTGCCCTGGACCTGGAGATGAGGTCAAGCTTGTAGTGCTTGGTGAAGGTGTGGAATGAGGACCAAGTAGCAGCTTCCAGGATAGAAGAGGTATCCAAACCCTTGAAGAAGGCTCCTGAAGATGCCATTGCTCTTGTGGAATGAGCTTTAATTGTCATTTGCAGGGTTTTACCATGGAACTGGTAGCAGAAGGTAATGGCCTTGCAGGGTCTTACCATGGAACTGATAGCAGAAGGTAATGGCTTTTGAGCTCCAAGTAGAAACAGTCTGCTTGGTAACAGTCTTCCCCAGAGCTCTGGACTGAAACAATATGAAGAGTTGGTCAGTCTGTCTGATAGACTTGGTGTGGTGCAGGCAGAATCTGATCTGCTTGTGAACATCCAGGGAATGCAGCACCCTCTCACTGTCTCCTTGTGGGTTTGGGGAAAAAAAACAGGTAGCTGAATGGCCTGATTAAGGGACAGGTCATTGACTACTTTGGGCATGAAGGATGGATTTGCCCTAAGGGTAACTCTATCTTTGTGGAAAACTACAAAGGATGGGGTAGCTATAATGGCTTGGAGCTCAGACACTCTCCTGGCTGAGGTTAGAGCCACTAAAGGGACAGTTTTCTAGGTACAGTGCTTTAAAGAGGCTTTGTTAGCTGGCTCAAAGGGAGGTAGCGCAAGCTTCTCTAGCATGTAGTTGAGGTCCCAAGGAGGGGGAATAGGTTTCCTGAGGGGACTAAGGTGCAGTACCCCTTTAAATAAGAGTTTGCAAGGGAGTCTGGATGCTAATAGGGGGTCCCAAAGGCAGGCAAGCAGAAATAGCGGACAGGTGGGCTTTGAAGGATGAATAAGCCAGTCCAGACTGCAGTAACTCACACAAATAGGACAGCACTAGAGGGGGTTCACTGAGAAGCGGATCTAGCTGTCTTTTATGACACCAATTAGTAAATCGTTTCAACTTGGACAGAGATGATTTTCTAGTATTAGGTTTCCTGGTCTCTTGCAAGACATTAAGCACATCCTCATTGTAAACGTGATTAAATGGGATCAGAATCCTATCAGCCACAGAGTAAGGTGCAGCATCTGCCACTGTGGATGGATTAGTGACCCCTTGTGCTGTGTGAGGAAGTCCACTCTGGGGGGTAATTTGTGGTGACTGCCCTTGGACAAATGTAGGAGTAAGGGGAACCAGTGCTGTCTGGCCAGTAGGGAGTCACAAACAAGATTTTTGAGTTGTCCTGCTGAATTTTTATCAGGACCTTCTGAATGAGTGGGAAGGGGGGGATTGCATATAGATATCTCCCCTTCCATGAAATTGAGAAGGCATGTGTTGCCAGTGCCTGTGGTTCGTGTGTCCTGGTGCAAAAGCCAGGAAGTTGCCTGTTGATGGTGGAGGCAAACAGGTCTATTTCAGGTATACCCCCACCTGTGGACCAGTTCCAGGAAGACGTCTCTCTGCACCATCCATTTGTGGTTGTTTGTGCTGGTTCTGCTCAAATAATCTACCTGTTTGCTGTGGAGAGAGGGAATGTAGGTCACCTGCAGGGAGATTCCCTGTGAGGTAGCCAATTCCCATACCAAAAGGGCTAACCTGCAGAGCAGGTAAGACTTGGTTCCTCCCCGTTTGTTGATATACCACAGTACAGTCATGTTGTTTGTGTACATCAGAAGAGTCCCCTGTAAAATGAAAGGTTGAAACGCCTGGAGGGCTAGACGAATTGTCTTCATCTCTCGGGCACTGATGTGTTCTGATTTTAGGTAATTTGGCCACAGGCCCTGCACCTATCGGTGTCCGAGGGTGGCTCCCCATCCTAGGTCTGAGGCGTCAGTGTGCATGACCAGACTGGGTTGTGGTGGTTGGAGAGGGAGGCTTGGGTTGCTCTGTACTGGATCCAACCACCATAGTACTTCCTTTTTTAGACAGGGTAGAAGGGATACAATGTGTTCCAGAAGTACCTGGAGAAGATGTTCTGACAAGGAGCTCACCTTTGGAGGTGGTAGGTATGCCTCCATGAGATCTGAGTGTATTCTGCACCCTAGGAACACAATGTCCTGAGTTGGTTGAAGATGAGATTTTGGCAGATTTATTTGGAATCCCAGAGACTGCAGTAAGGTCACCATAAAGTGGATGTGCCCTTATAGTATTTGTTGGCTGGGAGCCTGGATCAGCATGTCATCCTGGTAAAGGATGATTTGTATTCCCTTTATCTTGCAGTGAGCCATCACAGGTGCTAAGTATTTGGTAAAGACTCTGAGTGCAGTGGAAAGACCAAAGGGCAAGTCAGAGAACTGCCAGTAAGAGAAGCCCACCAATAATCTTATGTATTTCCTGTGGGAGGGCCTGATTGGGATGTGGAAATAAGCATCTTCTATGTCTAATGTAACCATGAATCCCTGTGGGATAATCTAAGGGAAAAGGGCTGGTAAGGTAAGCATTTTGAAGGTAGGTACTTTTAGGAAGAGACTGAGGTAGGAGACATCTAGGATGGGTCTCCATGGTCCGTCTTTCCTGGGGACCAGGAAGAGCCTTGAATAGAAACCTCTTTTGCAGAGGAGGGAATTGACTCTATACTGCCCTAGTCTAACAGTGTCTACAGCACTGGTTGTAAGAGGTACAGCTGCTGTGTAGGGGGTCGAGGAATGCCCCACCATATGGGAGGGGACAGCCATGACAATGAAGTACCCGTTCTAGAGGATGGAAAAGACCCACTTGTCCTTGGTGAAGAGGACCCAAAGGGAGACCATGAGAGAGGCAGGCAGACAGAGGTACAGTAGGAATTGGGGGGAAGGCAAGACTGGCAGGTAGTCAGATGCTACCTGCCCTACCTTGAAAGGAAGTTCTCTGGCTAGAGACCATGGATACTCTATGAGGAGGAGGCTGTTTTCTGGTGGACTTACGAGGTCTAGGAGGAGGAGCTGGCCAGGAGTGCTTCCTAATAAACTGTGTTTTGGAAGGGTAGTTCCTGTGAAACTTGGGGATTGGTGAGACCAGTAAATGTTTAAGGTCCTGCATCTCTTCATTTCTGTTGCAGAGATTTAAAGAGGCCTGCAACCTTAGAGCCAAACAGTGCAGCATTGTGCAGGGGGGCATCAGTGAGCTTTTCCCCGAAATCATCTGGCAGGGGTTGTAGGCAAAGCCAGGAGTATCTCTGTAAGGCAGATGCTGATGCTGCTGACCTGGCAGAGGATTCAGCAGCATCATAGCTAAACTTGGAGTGTCTGGTGATCTGGGATGTGAAAGCCAGGAGACAGGACAGTGATGCTTTGGCAGGGGAGTCTTGGGATATCTGCCAAATGTTTGGTGGCAGACTGTAAAAGAGATAAGGTGTACTTGGCCATGTGGGTCTGACAGTTTTTGGCTCTGAAAGCCAAGGTAGCAGAAGTATAAATCTTTTTGCCTCACCTTCCCACTGTCTTGCTGTCCTTGTCAGCTGAGAGAATGATGGTAGTAGTAGGCAAGAGTTTAGTGGCTTTGTCAGTGACAACAGAAATAGTGGCTGAGTCAGCTGATGGGCACTATCAGATACTAAGCTGTGTCAGGTACTTTGTAAAGCCTATCTGGTCTGCATGGGGCAGGAGGCTGAGAGTTAGGGTTCAGAGATGCTAAAGAAAAGCATCTTGGAAGGCACGGAGGATGGGAGGTACAACCAGATGGGCTAGGGGTTTTCATCTGAATGAGGTCATAGTACCTCTTTTGTACCTCAGACATTTCTGAGGAATCCCATTTAAAGTGCTCCTTCATCCTACTAATTGTCTCACTGAAGGTCAGATCTTCCACTGGAGAATCCGGGTCCAGTGACTCTTCCTCTGGGGATCTGTATCCCAAGGGTGAGGAGAGTTGGGAGTTGTAGAAAAGAGATTCCGCAGAGGAATCTGAAAGGACCTCCTCTTCCCTGGGAGTTTGATCTGTAGGCAGGGGTGTAGGGCTTAGGAGAGGAGGAGGAGAGGTGGAGGCAGAAGTAGGTCTAGGCCTCAATGCCATGAAGGTACTGAAAAGACTCTGGCTGAAAGCCTGCCAATCAGGTATGCTTTCTGAAGAGGGGGAGATATGTTTTCTCTTTTCCCTTCTTTTTAAAGATGCAGTGGACGTCTGTCTGGAAACCGGTGACTGCAAGGTGTTGGAAGGCTCAGACAACTCCCCATGAAATGCCAGCCCCCCCCCCCCCCCCCAGCATCGGCTAGTGGGGCTGGAATAGCCTCAGCAGATGTGCTCTTGCCTGCAGATGGTGCGGTGCCCTTAGAAGTACCTGCGACTTCCGAAGTGGCAGATCTGGAACTTGCTCCTGAAACCAGGCCTATATCGGCCACAGGTTGGGAGTCAGCCAGAAGAGGCTCAGCAGTAGTCGAAGACCGTAAGGTCCTGGCCTTCTTTTTTGGCAATTCTACAGGTATGTCGGAAGAGCCCTCCATCCTAGGCATGAAAAGTTTCAGGCACTGGTTCTCGAGGTATAAGTTTAAAGCATGCAACCAACTACACAGAGTTTTCAGTACGAATGCCTGGCAAATGGGGCAGGCCTTATGGTTGTGAAATTTTCCCAAACAGAAAAGGCACTTATTGTGGGCATCCTTATGAGGGGATCTGGTGTCCACAGTGACACTTACTCTTTCTGGATGACATTAACAAGCAATAATCAAAATTAGAAGGACTGAAAAAAAGGTTCCTCAAGAGGTTACTTATCTGAACAACAATACGAATTAGGTCAGCAGTGACAGGAACACCTGGTGTACAACTGGTGGCTGAAAAGTTCTGAGGACTGGTGTGTGCTGATGTCACCTTTATGGCCCACAAAATCTCTTCCACGTCTGACACAGTACAGAGGGATGGAAAGCTTTTGGACATTGGCTGTACGTACATGAGACTGAAGGGATAAACCCATATGCAGAATACTGCAACATATTGCTTATGAAGGGTTTTTGTCATTAATGAATGTAATTTGATTGGTTAACAGATGTATGACTAGTACTGAAGTTTTTTAAATACTGCTTTTGTCTGTAGTCAATGTCTGATGAAACCTGACTGACAAAAGCACTTAAACAGCAATTATGAAAAGCATTGAAGTCTATTTTTTTAGCGACTACCTTTTCTCATACTGCTGTTGTCATTAATTTTTGAAGGGAATATAAACAAACTTTTTGCTTAATGAAAAACTGCACACACAAGTCTATGTTTGAAGTAGATAAAGTAATGGTTCCTATTCAGTTAAACGCTGGCAAGAATGAGAAGCTACACATCTAATATGCCCTACAATTCAAAACGTCCATAAGCTGTGAAATTGAATACACCGGTGTTACTGAAAAACTTAGACAGTTTTTTCAGAGACAAAATAACCAATATACCACTCTCAATAGTTCATAATAAAAAAGTTATGTTCTTACCACAACGTTCCATCTCCGTTGTTGATCTTAATTCATTCATTACTGACTGGTGTTTGTTCAGTCCTCGTAACTGAGTCAGCCTTTATAACAAGCTTGCATCATCCAAAAAAAAAAAAAAAAACTCTTCAAGCTAAGCTTACTCATAATGCCCCTCTCCCTGTTACCTCAGATCAAGTTTGCCTGGAAAACAGGAAGCGGAGGCCTTTTCTGAGCAAGTTCCCTGATCCGGGATTTGGACCAAATCTGAACCTCCAGGAGTCTTTTGGAGGGGGAATGAGGGTGGGATGTAAGGAATGAATAAAGATCAACACACACCACAGACGGAACGTTATGGTAAGAACATAACTTCTTTATCTGATGTTAATCAACATTCATTACTGATGGGACAGAGTCCCAAACTACTTTACGGCTTGGGAGGCCCTATGGAAGAATATTCCTGAGCACCACTGAACCAAACGATGCTCTCTCCCTGGAGACCAAATCCAATTTGTAATGGGTGATAAAGGTATGAGGAGTAGCCCATGTAGCTGCAGCACAAATATCCATGGAAGCTCTTGAATAAAAGGCCACAGATGTCACCATTGATCCGGCTGAATGTGCCTTGATATTAGTCAGTAGAGGAATTTTATTATGTTGATAGGCGAAGCATATACAATTTCTCAACCATTTAAAGTTACTTTAGAAACAGGTTTTCTCAAGTGTGGTCCTGAGTAGGATATGAATAACTGGTCAGATTTTCGTAATGATTTGGTTCTGTCCAAGTAGAACCGTAATCGTCTATGTAAATCCAGTAAATGCAGGCAGTACTCTCCTTTATTAGAAAAACTGGGAAAGAAGACTGGCACATCAATTGTTTGATTAATAGTCAAATCTGAAATAACTTTTGGTAAAAAGGAGGGATTAGTCCAGAGTGATACTCTGTCCTCACAAAATACCCTGTAGGGACATTTTATGCACAATGCTTGAAGCTCAGATATTCTCCTTGCTGAGGTAATAGCTACCAAGAATATAGATTTCCAGGATATAAATTTTACACTGCAAGTGGCAGCAGGTTCGAAAGGGGATCAGGTCAAGGACTGTAGAACTAATGTCAGATTCCAAGGTTCGACTGGCTCTTTGAAAGGCAGTCTAATGTACGAGACACCTTTTAAAGTTTTACAGATGCAATGAACAATTGAGGAGTCTAGAAAGCTATTATGGAAATTGGAAATAGCCAGGTGTACTCGAATAGTGGAAGCTGCCGCTCCCGAATGTAGGTGTGACAAAGTCTAATACAGCACTAACTGGAGCTGAGATGGGGTCTAGCCCCTACTATCAAGACCAAATGGTGAATCTCTTCCACTTGTTGAGACAAAGTTGCTTGGTGGATGGTTTGTGAGAAACCAGAAGAATGTTACATACAGGGGAGTATAGATTATTCTGCCTGGTGATTACTGGAAGTGGAGGAACCAAGCTGTCAGCTTGAGGCCAGATATGTTCGGGTATACAAACCCCTGTGGGTGAGACTAATTCTGGAGCTGGATCCAGAATCCACAGTTGGTGTACTAGGTGATGCCATAGGAAGTTAAACCAAACTTGTTGAGGTCAAAATGGGGCAATGAGAATTACTCTGCTTCTCAACTGAAGTGTTTCTTAAGGAATTGCGGGATCAGAGGTAGGGGAGGAAAAGCATAAAGAAGTCCCGTGGGCCAATCATGGACTAGACCGTCCCTCGGGAACTCCCCCTGAGGGGGAATTAGGGCAAAGTAAATGCTGCACTTTTGATTTGCAGGGTAAGCAAACAGATCGTAGCAAGGCTGGCCCCAGTAATTGAAGATCGCCACCGCTATTACAGGGTTGAGGGACCACTCGTGAGGCAGCAGGATGCATCTGCTCAGCTTGCCTGCAATTACGTTGGAAACCCCGGGAATGTGCATTGCTATCAGAAAGCGGTTGAAGACATCACCCATTGCCAAATTGTTATGGCTTCTTGATACAATGGGGAGGATTTGGTCCCTCCTTGTTTGTTGATAAACCAGACTATGGCCCATGTTGTCTGACTGGATAGCAATGGTTCCTGAAGGGAGGGCAGATTGGAATGTTTGCAGCTCTAGAAGCACTGCCCTCAATTATACAACACTGATATGCAGGTTGGTCTCAACAGGGGACCAAGCGCCTTGGACTGTCCTTCCCTGGAAATGCTCCCCGCCCCATCAGGGAGGCATCCATGGTCTCTGTGGCTGTGGGTTGAAATGGGGAGACTCCATAGGGCCTTTGCTGGCTTAATCCACCAAATTAAGTTTTGTTTGCAGCAATTTATGTGGATCTGAAAGGACATAGGATGGGTCAACAGAGACCACTGAGTCGCTAACAGCCACTATAGGAATTTCATGTGTAGTCTTGCTAGGGGAACTATGATGCTAGATGTTGCCATTGATCCAAGTATAGTTGAAGGACTGCACAAGCTGAAAACTTGTCCTGCGAGAGTATAACTTGGAGTTGACATCTTAGTCAGTGTAACCTGTGAAGTGGGAGAGAGACTAAACAAGACCGAGTGTCTAAAGTTGCCCCTATGAATTCCAGATTTTGAGTAGGAGTTAACTTGGCTTTTTCTTCATTTACAGAGATTGCTAATGATTTTGATAGCTTTAGGGTGTAATAAGGCTGTTACCGGTAGACGCATGGTGATGGCATTAAGGAGTCAATCGTCTAGATACGGAAACACCCAGAATCCCTGAAGTCTCAAATGAGCTGTCACCACTGCTATGCATTTGGTAAACACTCTGGGGACTGTAGAGAGACCAAAGGGCAGCGCTTGAAATTGGTAGTGATTGGCTCCCAGCCAGAAGTGGAAGAATCTCCTGGAACATTTGTCCATTTTTATGTGGTAATATGCATCCTGCAGATCTAGCGAGCACATCCAATGGTCTTTCTCCCAGAAACGGAAGGATAAACTGAACTGTGACCATCCAGAATTTTGTCTGACAACTTGTTTAGGATGCTGAGGTCCAAAATCTGCCTCTAGTCCCCTGTTTTCTTGGGCACTGAAAAAAACATTGAGTAATACCCGGATCCTATTTGGTCTGGTGGGACTGTTTGGATGACTTTTTGAGCAGCTTTTGAATTTCTTGACCTGTTGCCCTCCCTTTGACTGAGTGGAATATTGGGGATTCATCTTAGTAGCAGCATTGGAAAAAGACTGAAGGGGATATTGTAACCTCTGGTTATCATATGCACCCAAGAATCTGTCATTATGGCTTACCAGGCAAGGTGGTGCAGAGAAAACCATTTCAAATGCTTCCAGAGGTAAGCAATCGGGCCACTCTTCAGGAGCGCAGATAGGGCTGTCCAGAAATAGGAATCCCTGGATCACTGATTATGTGAACCACTCTGTCTCTGGGGTGTCTCCCTGATGAGTTCCCTCCTCTGCAATGGGAAGAAAACTTGCCACATGTGTCACAGAAAGGACCTTGGGACCACATCTTTCCATTCCTCTGATTCCTAGAATAAGATCACCGGGGTGGGGGGGGTGGAAAAATGTACGCCTGTGGAAGACATGGTCTTGCAGTCCTTCTCACACCTCGGTAACATGTCCTTTACCTTTGGGCCAAAAAGAAATTAAGCATCAACAGGAAAGTACAGTTTTGTACCTACCATAAATGCAGATGTTCGAGTGCTCATACAGCTGCAGTCATAACAGATGGGTTATCCTGCCATCAGGCGGGTCCTCGGTCGGCCAAATTCCAAAGTCTAGGTCCGGCGTCGGTTGTCATCACTTCTTCCCTGACATCAGTGCGGCAGGGGTATAAAAGAGGCAGCCGACACCATTTTCTTCAGTTTTTCTTGCCCCAGATGTCAGGTGCCCCCAGAAGGAAGGCAAACATAATGTTATGCAAAGATGCAATGTTGATAAATCAAAAACAGTAGTTGCAAGCAAATACACCATAAAAGAATACCCCAAAAAGGTTATATGAAAAGTGTTTGTCATAAGGCCTGCCCTAAGAGGGGATGGAGGGAGGGAAACCTGGACTGCAGCTGTACGAGTACTCGAACATCTACATTTATGGTAGGTGTACTATGTTCATCGTGCATACAGCTGCAGACATAACAGATGGGTAGAATCCCAAAGCTAAGTAAGGGTGGTAGGCACTAAGTGGAACTAGGAGGGGCTAGGATGCCCTGCAGGACTGCTGTGGCAAAGCCCGCTCTAGATTTTGAGTGTAGTGGGAGGTGATAGTGCTTGGAGAAAGTGTGCACTGAACTCCAGGTGGCTGCTTCCAAAATGTCCTTGGTAGGGACCCCCCTGAGGAAGGCTGCAGAGGTAGCTGTGGCTCTGGTGGAGTGGGATCTGATGCATGCAGGCACAGTTTTTCCATGAAATGAGTAACAAAAGCGTATGCAGTGGGCTGTCCATTTTGAAATTGTCCGTTTGGCAATAGCCTTTCCCTGAGCACCTACATCATAGAACACAAAATGTTGCTCAGATTTTCTGAATGGCTTTGTTCTGTCCAAGTAGTAACGTAGTTGTCTGTGAATGTCCAAGGAATGTAGTAGTCTTTCCCCTTTGTTTTGTGGATTAGAATAAAAGGAAGGTAAGTGGATAGCCTGATTCAAAGCTACACTGGATACTACCTTTGGTATAAAGGTAGGATTGGTTCATAAGGAAACTCTGTCCTGATGGAAAATGATGAATGGTTGCATAGCCATGAGGGCCTGTAGCTCCGAAACCCTGCATGCTGAGGTGATAGCCAGAAGAAAGGATGTTTTCCATGACAAGTACTGTAACTCTGTTGAGGAAGAAGCTGGCTGGAAGGGAGGAAGGGTCAGCTTTTCCAATACGTAGTTGAGGTCCCAAGCAGGGACTGGTGGTTTCCTTGGGGGTTTTAAATTTTTTGCACCTCTGAGGAACTGCCTTAAGAGAGGGTGAGAGAATAATGGAGGATCTGTGTTGTATTGTGCAGAAATGGCTGAAGCATGGATCTTGATGGAGGAGAAGGAAAGTCCATTGTGTAACATCTCAGCTAAGTACTGTAAAATTTGAGGTATATTTATTACCCAAGGATTCTGTCCCTTTTCTTGATTCCAGGCACAAAATCGTTTCCATTAGGCGGAGTAAGCCTTTCTAGTAGAAGGTCTTCTGGCCTCCAAGATGACATCCTGCACCTCCTTGGAGAGGAGAAACTGTTGGGAAATCAAGGAATTCTCCATGCAGCTAGATTTAGAGTTTTGAGATGGCTGTGAAGGGTTTTGTAGTTGGGCTGGGACAACAGAAGAGGGACTAGAGGTAGTATCCATGGTGGGGAATGTGTCAGGCTTCTCAGGAGTGGATACCAGTGTTGTCTTGGCCAGTCTGGAGCGATGAGAATCATTTTCGGCCTCTCTGTTCTGGCTTTTAATAGAACTTTGGGAAGCAGAGGAAGAGGCGGGAAGGCATAGACTGTCAATGTTGCCCAATTGAAGGAAAGTGCATCCACTTTCCAGGCCTGTGGATGATAGGTCCTTGAACAGAATTTTTTCAACTGGCAATTTCTGTGGGTAGCAAAGAGATCTATGTCTGGCTGTCCCCATGCCTGAGTTATCTTTGTGAAAACTTGAGGATGCAACTTCCATTCATGTGGATCTGTCTTATTTCTGCTTAGGTTGTCTGCCAGTGTGTTTTCCTTCCCTGGCAGGAATTGTGCCTGTACTTTAATTTGCAGTTCCAGTGCTGTGTTCCATAGGGTCATGGCTTGCCTGCACAGGGGGTATGAATGAGTTCCCCCCTGTTTGTTTATGTACCACATCACTGTGGTGTTGTCTGTCCTTATCAATAGCTGGCCTGGATGCAGTAGGTCTTTGAAGGTCATAATAGCCTTTTGCACAGCTAGCATTTCCTTTTGGTTGATGTGAAGGTGCTTCTCTTTTTGGGTCCATTTTCCCTGAAAGCACTGATCTGTCATGTGTGCTCCCCAGGTGTAGTCTGAGGCATCTGTTGTGATGATTTGAGTTGCTTGAGGTACACAGAAAGGAAGACCTGTGTTTCTTTGGCAAGCTTGGGCCCACCACATAAATTCCTTTTGAAGGCATAGAATGAGTGGTATAATTGCTTCCAAGCTGTGGCTGTGTTGAGACCATATGTTTTTTAGGTACCATTGAAGTTTCCTCATATGCAGCTTTGCACATGGGATTAGTAGGATGCAAGATGCCATGAATCCCAGAGCCTGCAGTACTTTCCTTGCAGTTAGCCTGGTGTAAGTTGCCATTTTTCTGAAGTATTGAGACAGTTTCCCTTGCATGTCTGGCATGAGGTAGGCCATCTGGGTGGTTGTATCCAAGCTGGCACCCAGGAAAATTATTTGTTGAGAGGGTATTAGTTTTGATTTCTTTTTGTTGACTGTGTATCCCAGGAAGTTCAACAGTTTTATTACAAACGCCTGGTGCTGCAGTAGTATGTCCTTGCTGTCCGCTTGGATCAGGCAGTCATCCAGATATGGGTAGATTTGTATCCCTTGTAGTCTGCAGAAGGCGATTACTGATGCCAGGCATTTCGTAAACACTCTGGGCGCAGTAGATAAGCCAAAGGGCAATGCAGAGAATTGGTAATGGGTTGAACCTGCAAGAAATCTGAGGTATCTTCTGCAATCTTGTCTGATAGGGACATGCAGGTATGCCTCCTTGAGGTCCAATGTTACCAGCCAAGACTCCTTGCCCAGCATGGGAAGAAGCTGCTGTAATGTGAGCATCTTGAATTTTGGCACCTGTAGGTATGTGTTTAGGATGGAAAGGTCTAAGATAGGTCTCCAATCTTTGTCTTTCCTTGGTACCAGGAATAGTCTGGAATAAAACCCTTGACCTTGTTCTTTTTCAGGTACCTCTTGAATTGCTTTCATGTCCATGAGAGCTGAAATTTGTTTTTGTGCCTCTGCCCTTTTATTTTGTGGCAGGTTTGGCATGCCTCTCAATTTTGGAAGGGTGTGAAAGTGGAACCTGTAGCCTCTGTCTATAATGTCCAGAATCCATTTGTCTCTTGTAACAATATGCCAATTTTTTGAGAATAATGTCAGTTTACCACCCAAAGGTGCTGCCATTAAAGCTTTGCTTGGCAGGTGTAGGGGGAAGTCATTGTGTTTGTTTTCTAAAATACTGTGATCTGTCTTCTCCACCTCTTGGGGTTGGTGCTTACCACTGTCTGGCTCTGAAAGATCCTTGAGGTTGCCCTCTACCCCTTGGACGCCTGTATCTGCCCCTTTGAGGTCTGTCCGTGGCTGGAAAGGACCAATTTTTTGAAGGCCAGTTTCTGCTGAAACGTGGAGGCTGTACCGGCAGGAAATCTTTCACTATTTGCATTGATTTCACTTTTTCCTCCATTTTCTTTAGCACCTCCTCAGCTTTAACACCAAACAATACATCTTTTTGAAGAGGTGCATCTAATAATTTAGCTTTGACATGATCTGGTAAGGTTTGCTCCCTGAGCCAAGCATGCCTACGTATAACAGACCCCATAACAGCAGCTCTACATGAGGCCTCTAAAGCATCAAAACCACACTGCAAGGTATATTTACCCACTTGTTCTGCACCATGCAACAAATCCTGCAACTCTTTTAAATCTGGTTGTTCTGGTTGTGTCATCTTGCTTTTCAGCTGAGATATCAAAAACTGTTGATACTTTAACATATGGAACTGACAGTTTAATGCCCTCATGGTTAAAGTGGCCGAGGTGTACACCTTTTCCCCCAACCTTTCGAAAGCTCTGGAATCTCTCTCTGAAGGTAATGGGTTTTTAGCAGTAGAGGCCTTAATTCCCTTGGGACCCTGTGAAATAGTTTCTGGGTCAGTAGTATGGTTTTTGTATAGGAACTGGTGAGAATCAGGAACCCAGTAATACCTGTCTGGTTTAACAGGAGCTGGAGGCAAAGAATCAGGATTAAGGCTGGCTTCTGTGTACACATCATCCAATATATCTAAAACAGGAGGGATAGCCAGAGGCCTATGCTGGGGGAGCAGAAGAAATTCCCTGAGCCTTTTCTTGGAATCTGAGTAATCTTGGCCTTCCCAGTGAAAGTGTTCCCTCAATGTATGCAGGGTTTCCCCAAAAGAGAAGTCCTCAGGGGGGGAGACTGAGAGAATAAACTCCTCTGCATCAGAATCTTCGAAGGGAGAATAGGCATAATCCTGGTCCTCAGAAAGTTCTGAGGTAATAGAAGCTTGATCTGAGGAAGGGTAGTCTTCCTCTAATATGGGCCTTTTGTCAGAGGGGCGTTGAGAACCCCTGATAAGAGTAATCAAATCCTCAGTCATTTTAAGCATCTGTTTTTTAGGCATGGTGCCCTGAGAGGGGGTCTGAGGAACCTGTTTTTTGGTTTTCATGGCTGTTTTGGATTTAGTGAAGGCTTTAATAGAGAAGGAGGAAGGCCTGAAGACCCCTTGAGAAATGGCATGCCTGTCTGAATTCTAAGTTTCCCCTCCAGGAGTGGCGTCAGTATCTGTAGTAGGAATGGGGGCCGAGAAGCCTGCGACCTCGGGTACTGAAGACACCGGTAATGCATTGTCATCGATACTCAGGGGCTGCGTCGGCACTTCGCTGAGTACCGGAGAACCGGTAGTCAGCCTTAGCGTGGTTTCAGTAGGTGGTGCGGACCTCGTATGTCGGTCCTTATCCTTGCGTTTTTTGCTCAAAACTGGACTCGGAGTATCCGACGACATAATATAATTAAATTTTTTGCCGAAAAAGTGAAGGGCGAACTCCGCCCGACGCTTATTAGTACTTTTGTTGAATCTAGCACAAAAACGGCAGGCCGAGATGTCGTGGTCTGGGCCTAAGCAAGGTATACAGAAAGAGTGGAAATCCTTATGCGGTATTTGCTTCCCACATGAAATGCAATTATTAACTTTGTCTGACATCAGTCTGAGGCAAGAAAAGTTTCCCCAACGGGGTACTTAGCTTTCAAGAAGACTTCGGCTGAAATACTTTCATAAATCTCAGGAGCTGGCTGACCAGCACTTGCGAACTGCTTCTGCTTCTGGCACCACGCGGCAAAAAAGACTGGAGAAAATGGCATCGGCTGCCTCTTTTATACCCCTGCCGCACTGACGACAATCGACGCCGGACCTAGACTTTGGAATTCGGCCGACCGAGGACCCGCCTGACGGCAGGATAACCCATCTGTTATGACTGCAGTTGTATGCACGATGAACATCGTTGAAAAAGGAAGACTTAAAAGGGTCTGCAAAGTCACATAAGCACATCCAGGTGTGACATCTCAAAACAACAGCTGCACCCGCTGCTCTAGCCACTCCTCCGGTAGTATGAGAAATCAACTGCATGGACGAATTAAAGATGAATTCCAGGGTGGGAAACTGTAAGGCAACTTTGTCAGATACTTCATCAGAAACTGCTCCTGCTAGAGTTCAAGAGTTCTGTAGTTAGGTCTCTATGGAGACAGGTAAAATGTGCCAAGTAATTCAAGGACCGAATGGCAAAGGTCAATGAAATTGAACCTTACTGGCCTGATTTCTATCCCATTCAACTCTGAGATAAAAACACGTGTTTGTGTATCGCTGCTTAGCTAGGATTAAACTATTCCCATTGCCATAAAGTCTGCTCTTCAATTTTTCCCCTAGAACTAGCCAATTTCTTGGTTTTAGCACTTGAATCTGCTTCTTTGAGCTCAGAACTTGTTTAGAACTTGTTGCAAACTCTAAATAAGCTACAAATTACTACAGCACTCAATCGTCCTCATTACCTAGAGGCATATCTCTCAACCTGGAAACATCAAAAATCTGGACAAGGCTCATGAAAAATAGGTACAAATCTGTACACTGATTAACATCAAATTTGCATACATAACTATGTAACCCTGCCCACTCCAATGGAATTATAGGATACCAACTTTCAAAAGGAAACTGAAGAACAGACAAACAAAACATGGCACCAAGGTCCTTCTGCAGCCAATTCAATGTCCCATTACCTGTCTATTTCACCCCATTTACCATAAACACTAATGTGTGCATACTGCTTTACTTCTACAATGATTACTTGGATTTTATTTTTACATTTTATAGCACAATGCACAAACACTAAAACAAAGCAACACTGTCTCACAATGAAAATAGACTTGACATTAAAACTGCTCTGCCATTGAAACTCACATTCATTGAAACAGAACTGAAACCCACACCCCACATCCAAAGAAAATGCATCTGACCAGTGGTGGATAAAGATTACCTTTGGACCGTTCTCAAATCATTGGCCCCTTGCACACAAAACAAGAAACATACGTGTTCTCTGATACACCTTCCTGACTTTATTAAATTATATTCCTTGTATAATACAGCACACTTGTTAGAGCGCATTTTAAACTTGTTTGAACATTTTTCCAGGAGACAATGAAACCAAATGCATGAATCAATAATGACAAAACTGCCCAATTCAGAACATGTCCATCATAAAAGTCTACTTCCACACCCACACAATACATATATATATATATATATATATATATATATATATATATATATATGTGTGTGTATGGGTCCCTATCATTTGATCGAAAGCATAGTTCATCAAACCATATTTCCACAGAGACAGACCCACTTTAGAAAAAGTACATTTTATTGAATGCACTTTCACTAAAGAAAATCACTTAAAAAAAATAACAAAAAAATTACATCAAACAGTGTTATGCAGGGGGCAAGCTCCCCTGTGCCCCTTACTTTATTTTTCCTCACTCCAAGATTGCACTACAGTGGGGAAAAGGGAATATTCCCTTATCCCCACTGTACCATGATGTCATCGATAGTTTTGTTAGTTGTAAACCAACACTATACGTTGATTTATAATTAATGGTGCATGCAAACTGCATGCTTTTTTTCATGTTCCAATCTTTCTTTAGCAAAAGTGCATTTTCAGTAAAATGCACTTTCGTTAAAGTGGGTCAGCGGAAATACAATTAGATGAACCATGTTTTCGACAATGTGACTAGGACCCATATGTGTGTGTATGTATGTATATGTACATATATATATATATATATATATATATATATATAAACAGTAGTGTAAGCCATTGGCATCTTGCACAACTTCTCACACTTATTTTCAATTTCATTTTGTTTGGGGGGGGACAAACATTTTGGAAAGTTGTTAGAATAAAATGTTGTGTTACCACAATGCATTTCACTGCCAAGTCTTGAACCCAGGACCCTGTGCACTACAGTCAGAGCAACATACCACTATGCCAAATCAGTAGTTTCCTGAAAGACAGGAAGACTGAAACTTAAATGGCTATCATTTAGTGAATTCAGTTCTCACTTCCCACCATAGCTCTAGTATCAACCTTGTATATCAAAAAACCTGGACAAAGCCAATAATGGGGGAATACAGCCCAAAATAGGGACAAATTTCAAATACTGATCTTATAAACTTAGAAAACTGCTAGAATAAAAGGTTTTCTGTTACCATTTAGTTTCTAAAGAATATATGGTCTGAAATTCAAATGCCTGTCATTATTTAGTGAATTCAGTCCTTCAGTGATTTGCCACAATTTTCGATAAAATGCACTTTCTCTAAAATGGGTCTGCGTTCATGGAAACATGGTTCAATGAACTGTGTTTTCGATCAAACACAGATTATATGAAGAACAGATCAAAAATATGAGGCTTTAATTCACAAGTGGTGGTGGCTAGGGATTTTAGGATCTTTTTACCCTGTACCCAAGGTATATGGTTTGAGCCGGAGTACCTCTAGCCACGAGGTGTATTACGTTGGGGGCATTTTCTCTCACACACACTCTTCATGAAGCCAGAAAACTCTTCACAGAACATTTCCTACCAGATGCCGGATGCTTTGCTAGAGATGGCCTGCACCTGTTGCCCCTGGGATTCTGGATACTGGCTAAGGCACTTGCCACCCCCTATAGTGCCTTTTTTTAGGCAAGGTTCAAATGACAAATTTACCACCGCAACAGGTACAGGGCAAGAAAAAACTGAGGTTAAAACTACTCAATGCTAGAAGTCTAAACCTCAAAATGCACTCACTCGAGGCACTCCTCAAAACGGAGAACATCGATATAGTACAGTTGTGTACACTTACCATAAATGTAGATGTTAGAGTGTATTCACTGCTGCAGTCATTACATTAGGGTAACCTGCTTGCAGGTTGCCCTCAGTCGGCCTGATTAACAAGGTCTTGGGTCCTGCGTCGGTTGCTGTCCCTTCTTGCATGACGTCAGGGGTATAAAACATGCAGCCGATGCCATTACATCAATTTTTCTTGCCCCAGATGTCAGGTGCCCTCCTAATGGGGAGCAATTAAACATGTTGGAGGTATATATGGGAAGAAATTAAACATAAAAGCACAAAGATATACCTCCAACAAAAAAGCAAATACACCAAAAAGGCTTTTAAGCATAGTAAAGGAAAGTAGAGGTATAGCCAAAAGAAGTTAGGGGGCAGGAGGGAGGGTAACCAGGACTGCAACAGTGAATACACTCGAACACCTACATTTATGGTAAGTGTACACAACTGTACTATGTTCTTCGTGTTTCACTGTTGCAGTCATTACATTTGGGTAGATTCCCAAAGCTATGTTTGGGAGGAGGAGTTTAGATAGCATTAGGGCCAGCTATAAAGCCCTGCAAGACTGCAGTGGCAAAGCCAGCTCTGGATTTAGAGAAAATTAGCAAATGATAATGCTTGGTGAAAGTATGTACAAACTCAGGGTAGCAGCTTCTAGGATGTCCCTGGTAGGAACGCCTCTGAGAAAGGCTGTAGAAGTAGATGCAGTCCTGGTGGAGTGAGGTCTGATCCCCTGGTGGATAGGTTTTCCATGGTGCTTATAGCAGAAATTAATGCAATGGCTTATCCATTTAGAAATGGTTTGTTTTGAAATAGCCTTCCCCTCTGCCCCTGCAGCAAAAGCTACCAGCAGTTGTTCAGATTTTTTTGAGGTTTAGTCCTGTCTAAGTAGAATCTAAGTTGTCTGTGCACATCCAAGGAATGCAGAATCCATTCCCCTTTGTTCTGTGGATTGGGAAAGAAGGTTGGCAAATGAATGGACTGATTAAGAGCCACACTGGATACCATCTTGGGCATGATGGATGGATTGGTTCCGAGTGACACCCTGTCTACATGAAAGATAAGGCTCCACTACCATAAGAGCCTGTAATTCAGATATCCTTCTAGCTGAAGTGATTGCTAAAAGGAAAGCGGTTTTCCAAGAAAGAAATTTTAAGTCTGCAGTAGCAGCTGGCTCGAAAGGAGGTAGAGTGAGTTTCTCCAATACAAAGTTAAGATCCCAGGCTGGGGTTGGATCTCTCCTGGGTGGTCTCAAATTTTTAGCCCCTCTGAGGTACTGCTTGAGCAGCGGATGAGAGAAGAGGGGAGTTTCTGTGTTATAATGAGCTGAAATGGCTGAGGCGTGGATTTTAATGGAGGAAAAAGACAGGCCCTTGTGAAGCAACTCAGTTAAGTATTGTAAAATCTGAGGTAAATTGGGCGCTGCTGTGCTCATCCCTTGAGAATGGTTCCAGGCACATAATCTTTTCCATTTTTCAGCATAAGATTTTTCTAGTACTAGGCCTCCTTGCCTCTAAGATGACATTCATCAGAGGTTTGCTGAGGGATGGTAAGGGAGAGTTTAAGTAATTAGCCAGGCTGCAAGGTTCAGTGTTGAAAGTGGAGGGTGCAGAATCTGGTTCTCCTGCTGAGACAGCAGGGAAGGAGTCTGAGGCAGGTGCCATGGAGATAACCATGACATACTGCGCAGGAGGGGGTACCAGTGTTGGCACGGCCCGTCTGGAGCAATCAAAATCATCCTTGGTTTGTCCTGTTTGACTTTTAGTAGTACTTTGGAGAGCAGAGGCAGCAGGGGGGTAGGCATAGACTGATAGATTTTTCCAGCTGAAGGATAGAGCATCTACTTTCCAGGCTTGTGGGGAGTCCGTGTGCAAAATTTGTCCAATTGGTAGTTCTGGAGGGAGGCAAACAGGTCTATATCTGGGTTCCCCCATTCGCTTGTCAACATGTTGAAAATCCTTTGTTCCAGTTTCCACTCGTGTGGGTCCTTGATGTTTCTGCTTATTACATCTGCCAGTGTATTTAATTTTCCTGGCAGGAATTGAGCTTCTAGGTGCACTTGGTAGCTCAAGGCTGTGTTAAACAATGCCATGGCTAGTCTGCAGAGGGGGTAAGAATGTGCACCCCCCTGCTTCTTTATGTACCACATAACTGTGGTGTTGTCCATCTTCACCATTAGTTGTCCTGGAAGAATGTAGTCCTTGAAGTCTGTCAGAGCATTCTGTACAGCTAACATTTCTTTTTGATTGATATGCAGATGCATTTGAATTGGGTTCCATTTGCCCTGAATGCACTTCCCTGTCAGGTGAGCCCCCCATGCATAGTCTGATGTATCTGTTGTTGGGGTTTGGGTGGCAGGGGGTGGTGTGAAAGGTAGTCCCTTGTTTTGGTGGCAGGCCTCTGCCCACCAAAGGAACTCTAGGCGTAGGTAAGGTATGATAGGAATCATTGTTTCTAGGCTGTGAGAATGTTGACTCCATAGGCTTTTTAGATACCACTGTAGTTTCCTCATATGCAGTCTTGCATACGGAATTAGAAGAATGCAGGAGACCATGAACCCCAAGGCTTGCAGTATTTGTCTTACAGATAGCAGGGTTTTTGTGGCCACTTGTTTGAAGTAGGTTGTCAAATTAATTTGCTTTTCTGGCATGAGGTAATCCATCTGGGAAGTTGTATTCAAGCTTGCTCCCAGGAATGTAATTTGTTGACAGGGTACCAGTTGTGATTTCTTTTCATTAATGGTGTACCCCAGACAAGTTAGAACCCTTTTCTACAAACACCAGACGATTCAAAGTATGTCCTGGCTTTCTGCCTGAATTAGACAATCGTCCAGGTATGGGTATATTTAAATACGTCTTTGCCTGCAAAATGCAATAACTGGAGCTAGGTACTTTGTGAATACCTGGGAGCAGTAGATAAGCCAAAGGGCAGTGCAGAAAACTGATAGTGTGTGTAGCCTGCTTTGAAGCGTAGGTATCTTCTGCAGGATTCCCTGATCGGGATGTGCAGGTATGCTTCTTTTAAATCTAGTGTTGCGAACCAGGCGTCTTTGCCTAGCATAGGAAGTAATTGAAGAGTCAGCATCTTGAATTTCAGAAACTCCAGAAAGGTGTTTAGAGTAGACAGGTCCAGGATTGGACGCCATGATTTGTCTTTTCTGGGTACCAGGAAAAGTCTGGAGTAGAAACCTTGTCCCTTTTCCTCTTCTGGTACCAGTTGAATAGCCCCCATGCTTAAGAGAGAAAGTACTTGCTTTTGAGCCTCTGCCCACTGATTTGGGGGTAGGTCCGGCCACCCACTTGGCGTTGGCAATGTGTGGAAGTGAAATCTGTATCCCTGGGACACTATAATCAAAACCCATTTGTCCAGGGTAATGAGTTCCCAGTTCTTTGCATGAAAAGCAATCTCCCCCCAAAGGGGCAGTCAGAAGATAAGTGCTTGGGAATTTTAAAAGGAAGTCATTGAGACAGTTTACCATAGGAGGGGTGTCTTGTTATTCCCAGACTTGGAAGTGGAGGCCCCCCACTGCTTAGTTCTGAGAGTCCCCTGGGACTGAAACCTGGGGTTTTTGCTGTGTCTGGGTTTGGCTTGAGAAGACTTGGAAGGGGCTGGAAAGGGCCAATTCTTAGAAGGCCAGTGCCCACTAAATCTAGGAGGCTGAACTTGTAAAAAATCTTTAACAGCTTGCATAGATTTAGCTTTATCTTCCATCTTTTTAAGAACTTCTTCAGCCTTGTTGCCAAACAGGTGGTCCTGATTTAAAGGAGCATCCAACAATTTAGCTTTAACATGATCAGGCAAAGATTCCTCCTTAAGCCAAGCATGCCTTCTAAGCACAGACCCAGTAACAGTAGCCCTGCAAGAGGCCTCTAAAGAATAAAAAACACATTGCAAAGTATGTTTTCAAACTTGTTCACCAGAATGCATTAAATCCTGTAAGTCTATTTTCCACACAGTCAGGAATCATCATTTTCTATTTAAGCAGTCCAATAACATGTTGCTGATATTTTAACATATGAAATTGGCAGTTTAAAGCTCTAATTGCCAAGGTTGCTGAAGTATAAACCTTTTTACCCCATCTATCCAGCACCCTGGAGTCTCTATCAGAAGGGGCAGGATTTTTAGCAGTAGAAGCCTTAATGCCCTTGGGCCCCTGTGAAATAGTCTCTGGATCTGAAATAGGATTTTTGAAAAAGAACTTCTGGGACTCAGGGACCCTGCAGTATCTGTCAGGTTTACTAGGAGCAGGAGGCAGGGAATCAGGGGCCAAACTGGATTCCGAGAAGGCATCATCAACAATGTCTAGTACAGGAGGAACAGCCAAAGGCCTATGCTGAGGTAGGAGAAGGAAATTTCTAAGCCTATTTTTTAATCAGAAAATTCCTGGCTTTCCCAGTGAAAATGCTCCCTTAAGTATGTAAGTTTTCCCCAAAAGAAAAATCCTCAGGAGGGGAAGCAGAGGGAATAGAGTCCTTTGCATCAGAATCCTCATAAGTAGGTAAGAACAAATCCAGGTCATCAGAAGAGTAAAAAAAAAACAGAATCCTGATCAGAAGATTCATAATCAAGCTCAGCCCTAGGCCTCTTAGAGGGCGGGGTTGACTACCCCTGATTAGAGTTATTAGATCTTAAGCCATTTTTATCATTCGTTTTTTAGGCATAGAGGCCTGAGCATGTGGCCTGGGCATTGTTTTTTTAGACATGGATCGAGATTTAGGCCTTAGTAATGAAGGAGGCGTCGATTTAATATGCAAGCCCGTAGGCCTGAATACACCCTCAGAAGCCAGTGCCTGCACAGCGGCTCTGGACTCATCCAAGGTAGAGACATCCGCGGGTTCCATAGTTGAAGTATCTCGTGGCATACCGGACTCCGAGTGGGTCTCAGTAGAGGCCTACGAATCAGAAGTAGCGGGTATCAGGGGCTGCAAAAGCACCTTACTGAGTACTGGTGAACTGGCGATTGGCTTAGTAGAAGCGTCGTCCGCAGTTTTGGACTTCGGCGGCCTATTTTTATCTTTGCATTTTTTCGGAATCCCGGTAGTCGGATGGCTAACCGATGACATTTCTGGATAATTAAACACAGAACCGAAATATTTAGAGGCAAAAATATACCGATGACGGATAGTGCGCTGATTAAATAAAGCACAAAATCGACAGCAAGGTATGTCGTGGTTAGGGCCTAGGCAAGAATACAGTATGAATGAAAATCTTTATGAGGTATTTGCTTTCCACAAGTAATGCAATTATTAACTTTTACTGACATTGGTAAGGAGCAAGAAAAAATTTCTCCAATGGGGTACTTAGCTTTTAGTTGAAGACTTCGGTTCTGAAACTCAAAAAATAAAATTTCAGGAGTCGGCTGATGGACACTTGCGAACTGCTTCTGCTTTGGGCACTGCACGGCAAGAAAGACTGATGTAATGGCGTCGGCTGCATGTTTTATACCCCTGACGACCTGATGTCATGGAAGGAAGGACAGCAACCGAAGCAGGACCCAAGACTTTGTTAATCAGACCGACTGAGGGCAACCTGCAAGCAGATTACCCTAATGTAATGACTGCAACAGTGAAGCACAAATATCTGTGCAGTGACTAAGAGACCTGGTTCAAGGCTCCAGAGAGCACCCCTGCATTACCAGGTTATAATTCATACCACACCTTTCGGCCATCTAACCTGGACAAAAACACTAAAGGCAGAGGTGTGTCCATATTCATTAAGGATATCCACACCTACAGCCTAGTTGCTCAGCATAATGCATCCAAGATTATCCAAGTGCAACTAACACTGGGCAAAACTGCAATCCAAATTGTAGCTTGCTAAAGATCATCCACCATGACCCAGGATTTCCACTCCTCTTTTCTTGATATCCTGGAAATGATTAGGATTCAACCAAACACCCTAATAATGGGCGACTTCAACTACCCCACCATTAACTGGGATAACCAAGTGTACCAACTCCTTCACTCAATGCTTTCTGGAATTCATAAATTCCAGTGCTCTGGGTCAACTTATCCACACCCCCACCAGGGGCAACAACATCCTAGACCTAGTCATTACCAACATGAGTGACCGGTGTTCCGCACCTGAAGTCAACTCCTCGTTAGTCAGATCCGACCATAAGCTAATCACCCTAGATATCCACATCCTGCCCCTATTAAGGAAACCACTGTAAAAAAAATTTCTCCAAAGCCAACTTCATGCTCCTTAAGACAGAAGTGGCTAACTTCATGACACCCATGGAGACAGACAATACAGTTACAACTGCTGAATCCTACACAAATGTATTCTAAAAGCACTAACATGAGTGCATGGATCATGCTAACCCTAAAAGAACTAGGACGCTATCCTGCCATAAACAAACTCTATAACAGAAGGAAGAAACTGTTGCAAAAGAGAGTAAAATCCCATGAGTGGAGGAGCTCCTTGGTCAGCCCTCAGTAAGAAGCTGAGATCCCTCATAAAATCCTCCAAAGCTGATTACGAAAACAAAATTGCCACTGAATCTAAGGACAACCACAAGGCATTCAATAACTATGTCAAGCATCTCAATGGCAACACCCAGATCTGCTCCGAGTTACAGCACTATGGCATGAAAATTACAAAACCAACTGATATTGCCAACATCCTGGCAGGTAGGTTCAGTGCTAACTTTACCCACTTCTCAGCCCCTAAAGGGCCAATACCTATATCGGAAGAATGCAGAGTTCCTGTAATCACAACTACGCAGGTATAACTGCACTCTCTAAAGCCAAGAACTCAACATCCATGGGACCGGACAACATCCCAGGCTGCATTTTACACGAACTTCAGAACAAACTGGCTCCCCACCCAAGTACCATGTTCAATCATAGCCTCATGTCAGGCAATGTGCCCACTGAATGGCACACAGCAAAAGTTATCCCACTCCACAAAGGGGGAGCCCCCAAGGACCCCGGGAACCATCGCCCTATTAGCCTGATGAGCCTGATCTCCAAAGCCATGGCATGCACCATCATGGAACTTGTAAACTAAGACATTGGTAACCTCCAAACTCTGGACCCCACCCAGTTCGGGTTTGTGAAAGGCAGATCATGTCTCCTGAACCCGATTGCCTTCTTTGAGGCAGTCACCAAAGCTGTAGATGAGGGTAAGGTGGTCCACACAGCCTATCTTGATCTTGCCAAGGCTTTCAACACCATTCCCCATTCTGGAATTATAGATACATTCACTAAACTAGGTATAAATCCCTATGTCACAAGATGGGTTGGCAACTGGCTCACTAACAGAACCCATAATGTAAAAGTTGCAGACTTCAAATCAGACTTCAAAACAGTGACAAGTGGAGTACCACAGGGTTCAGTCCTGGGTCCTCTCCTGTTTAGTATCTACTTCTCTGAAGTACAGGCTAACACAGAAGGTCTCTGGCTAATGAAGTTCACAGATAACTGCAAACTAGGAACCACAGTAGAGTCCACAAACAATGTGGAAATCCTACAATAGGGCCTTCACTGAAATAGATGCTCGGTGTCAGAGCCATGGCCTCAAGCTCAATGCCAAAAAGTGCATTGTCATCCCCTTTGGTAAAAACTCTGTACCTATGATCTACCACATAGGCATCAGTCTACTTAATGCAGAATGTGCGATAAGACCTTTGGACCCAGGTGGACAGTAGTCTCTCCTTTGATAATCACATTGCCACAGTGGTCAGGAAATCCTTCTACATGGCACACATCATCACGAAAGGGTTCTCATCCAGGAAAAAAAAAGAATTAATTGTTCCCCTCTACTCGTCACTCATTAGACCCATCATAGAGTACAACGCCCCTTTTGGAATGTATTTCACAAGACATCTACAACAGCTGGAAAGGCACAGAAGTACATCACAAAGAGGATTACCGGACTCAAACAGATGTCCTACGCTGACCATCCCAAAAAACTCCAGCTTTACTTTGTAGCATATTGCCTACTCCGAGGTGATCTCTGCCTAATATACAAAGTTATATCAAACCCAGGGCTGTTGGACATGCTACACCTAAAGAAATCCCAATCCCTCTGAGCTATATGGTCTAGGGACCTAAACCTTGTCACCACAACAAACAGAACATGCTGGAGGATAGATTCCTGTCCCAGAGACTTCCCATACTCTGGAACAACCTACTCATCTATGTCAAGCAGAGTTCCTCATTAGCACTGCAAGAAAAATCTTGATGAGTGGATGGGAAAAAGGAAATTAACCCCAGGGATCACTTCTGTGGCTCTGCTCGACAGGGGCACAGGAAAATAACTTTCTTGGGTGGCGAAAGCCAGGGAAACCTTGTTGGCTAGACTTACTTAGATCCTTGGGTCGATATCCTAGTACCTATCTATGAACCTACATACCCCTTCCCTAGTCTATCCATCATCCAAAACTCCTTGTTTGTATGATGGATAGTAGAACTTGCCTTGGTGAGTTATTTCCTAGAGGCCACTGCCACCACCATATCATCTACTGCCAAGTCTTTGGACCAATTGGGAAATTCCTCTGGTGGGGATAGAATTGTCTGGTCCCTGGGGGACAGGTCCAATGGTGTCAGGACTCTTCCAGCTCATCGTGCAGTGACCATAGATCTGCAGATGGGGTCACCCAAGAGGTCGAGCACGAAAAGCCTGCAAGAATAGACACCTCAGAGGAGGAGCTGGAGGGCTTCCAGTCACCCTATTTTCAGGATTTGTAGAATGTCTCCAAAGGAGACATCCTCAGGGAGTCACCCTTCCCCATCATCATAGTCTGTATTTTTGGTAAGGGATTCATCAGGGGACTCCACATGCTTCCTCTTGCACAATCTCTTCCGGGGTACCTCCTCAGTAGGAGCATCTGAAGAGGACTCAGAAGAGAAGGTGCCTTGCAGTACGGTATAGGGTATCTTGAGGCTCTTGTGCTGGGTGTCCCAGTGTAGTGGACTGTGCCAGCTGCGATCCAGAGGGTGAATATATAGGGTACTCCGACGCCAAGGGAACCAGCTGCGTACCTGCTGAGGCAAGGACCCTCTCCATCACCTGGAAAGCAGGCCCACCAGAAGAGGGATGGGAGCTCAGGACCGAGAAGGACAGCCTCAGAACCGGAGTCACACCCTGCTCCGGGCCCACTCCCAGCGAAGGAGCCCCAACAGGACTTGGTGCTGCCAAGACAATTGTAGTTGTAATAGACAGCACCATAGAAAAAAATAGGTGCCATACTAGGAGTCACCATGCTGACAGCCCAGTCACGATCCTGAGGATGGCTTGGCTCAGAGTGAGTTGATGACCAAAGGGCAGGCTGTGGAGCCATGGTGAGGTCTACAAGTGGAACTGAAGAAGCTATAACAGGGACATGTGGTGTCAAGGACTTTGATACCTCCAAGCAGGAAGGAGGAGTATAAATTGGACTCCGTAGAGAAATTCCCTTGGCTCCGGGCAGGAGGGAGGGTTTGGAAGGAGTTATGATTCCTCTGGCTACCGGAAGCAGATCCGCAAGTCTCACCACATTGAATTCCGAAAGGCTCCTGGAGGAGCGGGTTGATATCCCCAAGGAATCAGGTTGCTCTAAGAAAGGGCTGCACTGTTGTCCAAAAAAGGATCTACTGTGGGGAAATATCTGGTCTGAGGGACTTTTTAACCTTTCAGCACTGTGGCCATAAGATCAGCAACATGTATGGGGGGGGGGGGGTGCCCGGAGCTGGAAAAACTATTTTTGGTGCAGAAAAGGAGATCAGTGCTGTAGCAGAAATGAAAGACGTGGTTCAGTAGTCACGACCGGTACCGTAGTTGGTGCTGGAGGCAATGGCGTTGAGGACAGTACTGTATTAGGTAGGTAGTTGAGGTCCTGGAACAAAGGACGGCACCATAGAAGGGGGTTGAGTCCCTGGTGCTGAGGTTGTTGGAGCCAATTTAGGAACTTAGCCTTTGGTTCAGTAGATTTTGAGTCAGTACCAAGACGGGAAGAAGGAATGGAATGGCTCCTTCGTTTATGTTCCTTTCTAGGAGGGGGTGAGCCCTCACACACAGAAATAGCCTCTGAAAAAGGAGTTTTTTGGAGACCTTTGAGGATTAATTTACTTTTCCTATCACTTAAAGTGCGGTCTCTAAAGCCTTTACATATCCCACATGGTGGTTGAACAGACAAATGCAGAACACCCAGACAGTAAACACAAGATAGGTGGGTATCTGAATTTGGCATTTTCCTATTACATCGGCCACATTGTTTAAAGTCTGTTGTTCCCTTTTTATCAGACATGGCGGGACGAGACTCCCCCAACAACAGTTTAACTCGAAACAATTATGAACACAATCAGGAAAGAAGAAATTAGTACAATTTTTTTTTTTTAACAGATAGGAATACCCAATGGATGAAGAGAGAAGGGTGAAGAAAGGTTAAAAAGGATATCAGCAATGGTATTGAGAAAGTACAGTTGCGTATACTTACCATAAATGTAGATGTTTGAGTGTATTCACTGTTGCAGTCATCACACTTGGATTATCTGCCTGCAGGTAGCCCTCAGTCAGCCCGAATACCAGAGACTTAGTATTTCTGCATTGGTTGCTGTCACTTCAGGGCTGACGTCAGGTCACCAGGGGTATAAAAACAGGCAGCCGACACCATTACATCAGTTTTTCTTGCCCCAAACAGGGAGTTAAGTTATAGTGGGAAAAACACCACCAGTAAAAATTAAATACCAATAACCCTGTAAGGGGTGAGTAATGGACAGAGGGGAGAGAGAGACACACAAGGGGGCTGGAGGATGGGAAACCAGGACTGCAACAGTGAATCTACTCAAACATTGCAAATATGGTAAGTGTACACAACTGTACTATGTTCTTCGTGTTTCACTGTTGTAGTCATCACACACGGGTTGATTCCCAAAGCTGAAGAATGGGTGGAGGAAGTCAAGAAGAGTTGGGGCTGGTTAGTATGCCCTACAGGACTGCCGTTGCAAAACCCACCCTAAATTTAGAAAAGATAGCAGGTGGTAATGTTTGGTGAAGGTTTGAACAGAACTCCAGGTAGCAGCTTCCAGAATGTCCCTGGTAGGGTCTCCTCTGAGGAATCCTGTAGAGGTAGAAAGTACAGTTGTGTACCTACCATAAATGTAGATGTTCGAGTGTATTCACTGTTGCAGTCATTACTCTTGGGTTATCCTGCTGGCAGGCTACCCTCAGTCGGCCAGAATTGCAAAGTCCAGGTCTGGCGTCAGTTGCTGTCGCCTCTTCCCTGACGTCAGTGTGCCAGGGGTATAAAAGATGCAGCTGACGCCATTTTCTTCAGTTTTTCTTGCCCCAGATGTCAGGTGCCCCCAAATCGGTAGGCTGAAAAATATGCCAATAAAAATGCATGTACAAAAATTAGAAGTTATGTACTTACCATAACGTTCCATCTGAGTAGGTGGATTCATTTGTCTGCAACCTGTGGGTATGGATCCGATATCGGATCCGAACCGGCATGGTTTATCCAGCTATGGATCCGAGCTCCTAGCTCCTCCCCTCACCCATAATGCCCTGCTCTCCCTACATGACCTCAGATCGAGTTTGCCCTGTACCAAATACCCTAAACAAAGGGTAACACGTTCTATGCAGGAAACTGACAAGGCCAGGGGGATAGGAGGGCGGGATGGTTGCAGACAAATGAATCCACCTACTCAGATGGAACGTTATGGTAAGTACATAACTTCTAAATCTGAAGTAGGAGAATTCATTTGTCAGCATCCTGTGGGACAGAGTCCCCAGTTACCTGAGTCTTGGGCGGCCATCATGGAAGGATATTCCGGAGCACCGCGGAGCCAAAGGATGCTCTACCTCTAGATGTGATATCCAGCTTGTAATGAGAAATAAAGGTATGAGATGAAGCCCAAGTGGCTGCTGAACAAATATCATCCAGAGGAACCCTAGCCCTATAGGCCGCTGAGGTAGAAACAGACCAAGTGGAATGGGCATGGACTCCTTCCGGTGCGGACCTCCCAGAAGATTGGTAAGCTAATAGGATACACTGTGAAATCCAGCGTGACAAGGAGACTTTGGACATTGGTTTCCCAGATTAAATTTGGCAAATGAAATGAACAGCTGGTCGGATTGCCTATGACCAGCTGTCCTGTTGAGATAAAAACGAAGCTGCCTATGAACATCCAAGAAATGCAGCTTGTATTCACCCTTGTTCTGATATTTAGGGAAGAAAACAGGGAGGTTGATGGACTGATTAATATTCGCTTCCGAAGCTACCTTAGGAAGAAAAGAGGGATTTAGTCCTGAGGCACACCCGGTCCGGATGGTAGACCAAGTAAGGCGGTTTCATGGACAGAGCTTGAAGTTCAGAAACTCTCCTAGCTGAAGTAATGGCTACTAAAAATGCAGTCTTAAGAGACAAGAATTTTAGATCTACTGTGGCCGCAGGTTCGAAGGGGGGAGCGGTCAAGGCCTGAAGAACTAAAGAAAGATCCCACGGTGGAACCGTCTCCTTGACAGGGGGTCTAAGCAGAAAGGTACCTTTTAGGAAGATTTTACATAATTTGGCCGACATAAGAGGCCCAGAGTCATGACCAATGTGGCAGTGAGAAATGGCCGCCAGCTGAACTTTGACCGTGGAACTACTGGCGCCATCATTAAAGAGAGTAGTAAGGAAGTCTAGAACCAAAGGCAGGGGAACCGTGAAGGGATCCAGACCTTGCCGCTCCACCCAAATGGAGAAGCGCTTCCATTTACTGCGGTAAACTTTTCTGGTAGAAGGTTTGTGAGCCGCTACCAGAATGGCCTTAACTGGGGATGAGATACCGGGAGTCCTGATTAGGAGTGGAACTGGAGCAGCCAAGCAGTCAGCTTCAAGTTGTCCAGATTTGGAATTGGTAGGTTCGACGGGTGTGAAATCAGATCCGGAATGGGATCTAGAATCCAAGGTGGATTCACTGAATGAGACCTCAGGTAAGGGAACCAGATCTGTCGAGGCCAGAATGGGGCTATGAGGATCATCCTGCTCCCCAACCAGGAGGCTTTCTGGAGTACCTGGAGCATCAGAGGCAGAGGGGGGTATGCATAAAGAAGTCCGGGAGGCCAAGCATGCACCAGAGCATCTCTGGGGAAATCCCCCGGAGGTGGGATTAGAGCGAAAAAACTGTCGCACTTGGTGTTTAAGGGAGAAGCAAAGAGATCGCAACAAGGAGTCCCCCATTGTGCGAAGATCCGTTTTGCTACTTGAGCATTGAGAGACCACTCATATGGGGAGAGAATGGTGTGACTGAGTTTGTCCGCAAGGATGTTGGACCGACCAGGAATATGCGTTGTGATGAGAAAGCAGTTGGAGGCGATCGCCCATTCCCACACTCTCATGGCTTCTCGACATAAGGGGTAAGACCTGGTTCCCCCCTGTTAGTTGATGTACCAGACCACCAACATGTTGTCTGATTGAATCGCAATTGTTCCCAGGGGAAGAAAGGCTTGGAGTGCTTGCAATGCCAGGAGCACCGCTCTCATCTCCAGAACATTGATATGCAGGGAGGTCTCTGAATCGTTCCACGTGCCTTGGACCGTCCGGCCCGCAAAGTGCCCCCCCCCACCCGAGGCGGGAGGCGTCCGTGGTCACTGTGGCAAGAGGGGGAGATGCACAAAAGGGGCGGCCTCCTTGGAGATCCAGGGAGTGGAGCCACCACAAGAGAGACCACTTGCAAGCCTTGCTGATTGCAATGGGATGATGTAGGGGGAGAGAAAGATATGACCATTGTACTTGAAGTGTCCACTGAAGTACCCGCATGTTCAAGCGGGCGAGTGGAAGAAGAGAAATTGCTGCCGCCATAGAGCCTAGTGCCCTCGGGACCAATTCCGCTGGAACCGAGTTTGAGTGGAGGATGGCCCGCACCTGGAGTCGCAGATTCCGAATTCTGTCGGTTGTGAGAAAGGCTCTTGAATTCCTCATGTCTAATCTGGCTCCTATGAATTCTATTAACTGAGTAGGGGCCAGGTTGGACTTTCCTACATTTATCGTGATGCCTAGCTGGGGAGCTAGGCGAAGAAAGGAATCTCTTGCTAAGGAAAGTAGATGCCTTGTTGGGGTGGTGAGAAGCCAGTCGTCCAGGTACGGAAAGACCTGCACCCCCTGAAGTCTCAGGTGGGCCGCAACCACTGCTAATACTTTGGTGAACACCCTGGGAGCTGTGGTGAGACCAAAGGGAAGGACCCTGAACTGGTAGTGACTGGCTCCCAGCCAGAAGTGAAGAAACCTCCTGGATCGTCTGTCCATTAGTATGTGGTAGTATGCATCCTTGAGGTCTATGGAGCACATCCAGTGATTTTCTCCCAGAAGGGGGAGGATGGATTGTAAAGTGACCATTTGGAACTTCTCCTTGGGAACTGCCAGGTTTAATAGGGACAGGTCCAGAATGGGTCTTAGGTCCCCCATCTTTTTTGGCACTAAAAAGAACCTGGAGTAGAACCCCGATCCGAGCTGGTCTGGGGGAACGGGCTGGATGGCTCTTTTCCTCAGCAGATAGCCAATTTCTGCTCTGAGGCTGCCTCCCTCTGATCGGGTGGAATGTCGGGGAGGGATTTTAGTTTTGGGACGTGAAGAAATGGGATTTTGTATCCTCTGGATATAATTTGGAGGACCCAGTGGTCTGATGTTATGGACTCCCATGCCGCTAGGTGCTCCGAAAAACGTCCCCCGACTGCCTCCAGAGTGGAGCAGCCGGGCAACCCCTCAGGGTTGCTGTGCGGGCCGTTCAGAGAAAGGTTCTCTGGACCCAAAGTTCCTGGGAGCCCCTCTGCCACTAGGGCGGCGTCCTCCCTGTCCTCCTCTGCCACGGAGGTTGTCCGGAGTGGGTTGGGATTGCTGAGACTTCCGGAACCACATCTTCTTCTGGCCCTTTTGGTTCCTAGAGTAGGACCTCTGGGGCACAGAGAAGCGGATTCCGACGGCAGACAGCATCTTCCCGTCCTTCTCGCTCTGGACCAAGGTGTCGCGAACCGTCTTGCCAAAAAGGGCAGAACCATCAAAAGGGGAGTTCGCGAATGACGCCTTGAAGGGCTCCGTGAAATCGTAATGGCGGAGCCAGGCCTGGTGTCTCGTGACTAGGCCCACTCCTGCAGCTCTAGCGGCTCCCTCTGTAGCATGGGAAAGTAACCGCATAGAGGTATTGGTCACGGAACGAAGAGTGGCCATACGGGTGGAGTGCAAAAGTTTGTCCTCCTCTGACATGGACTCTGGGGGGGGGGGTGCAGAGTATTCTTTAATAAGATCGCGTTGCATCCTAATGACATGTGCCAGGTAGTTGAGCGCCCTCACTGAGAAGGTCGCTGAACTAAACATACGCTTCCCCAAGTGGTCCATCATCCGAGACTCCTTGCTTGGAGGATGGACTGAGGGACTCTCTTGAGCGAGTTCCCTCTTGGTGGCTGCTGCCGTGAACATGGCATCTACGGGGGTCCCTTACTCCAATGGGCACGGTCAGCAGGGGGGCCGAGAATCCTGTCCGGCCTCTTGGGGATTGGCTCCACGGTGTCCGGTTCCTTCCACGCCCTGGTGGTAATGAGGTCCACCACAGGGTCGGCAGGAGGGGACACCCAAGAGGTAGACGGGCCTGCTTCAAAAGCCTCCAAGAACACGGACTCGTCCGAGGAAGACTTTGGGGCAGACCACCCACCTCTTATACGAAGCATTTCCATGATGTCTCCAAATGAGACATCCTCAGGGTGTGATCTTGGGGAGCCTTCCCCTTCTTCCAAGTCCGTGTCTTCAGTCAAAGACTCGGGGAAGTCTATGTGCCTCCTCTTACACGTGTGCTTGCGAGGTGCTTCCTCGGAGGGGCTGTCCGAGGAGCCCTCGCAAGCTGTGTCTAGTTCCAAAGGAACTGCTTGGGGCAGTGAAGCGGGCTGTCCCAGTGGCCGGGTGATGGAAGCCTGACCCAGAGCAGATGAAGTGCGGGACGGAACCGAAGCAAGGACCGGGGGTCCGGATGCCCTCAACAGAGCCCTCTCCACTACATCAAAAGCCGAAGGGGAGCCGGCCTCGACCAAAGGATCCGACAGTCGGCGCCCCCTCGGATCCGAGGAGTGGATCGGAGCCGGCGCCGAGCCCCTTGGATCCGAGGTACCAGTGCGCTCCGACACGGATGGCGCTGAAGGCACACAGAGTCCCTCGGATCCGAAGCTCGGGCCAAGGCTCCGAGAGGTCGGATCAGACACACTCGAGGGCAGGGTCGGATCTGAAGTACCTAGTACTGTCGGTGCCGACCCACCCCCGGCTCCTAAGCTGCCCGGCTCCGAGCACTCCGAGCCCGGGTAGCGGGTCGGAGAAGGAGCTATGGGCTTGAAAAAAGGGGTTGAGCTCCCCCCAGGGGGGGGAGGCAGGAGCACTCCCATCTGCATCTGGGCCTGGATGAACCTTTGCATCATCCGGTCCAGATCAGCGTCTGAGAGACTATAGGTCGACCTCGAAGAGGCTACCGAGGTAGGCCTTGAGTACCGCCTCGATAGCCTCGGAGATCGGGTCTCCTCCTCCTCAGGCCCCGGTGAAAAAGGGGGCCAGAGCCGAGGAGGAGGAGATCCAGCAGCCAGAGAGGCCGGAGGAGAAGCCCGCTTAGCCGGCGGGGCTGAGACGGAGGTCTCGGCCCGCCGCTTGTGGTGCTTCTCTCTCCGGTCCTTCTTCCTGGCTTCCCTCTCCTCCGAACCCATAGAGGGAGTTTGAATCCCGGGAGGGGGAGCAGGCACAGCAGGAACCGCCGGAGCGGTAACTACCAACGGGGTGGAGGCTGAAGCCGAGTCTGGGGGCAAAAGGCCCGCCAAGACCAGCTTCGACCTCCGCTCCTTCAATGCCCTGGGGTTGAACCCTGCACAGGTTGAACACCCAGAAGTGAGGTGTTCAACCCCAAGGCATTGATCGCACCGAGTGTGGCCATCAGCAGGGGATAGCTTATGGCCACACTCGGAGCATTTTGAAAATATCGCCTTTGGGGCCTCAGACTTTTTTTTTTTTTTTTTTAAACTAAAGAAAGTTAAAGTAAATTAACTTAAAATAACCACTCACACAGAAGGCTCCAAAGAAACCACAAGCACACAGCTACGTACCAGCGAGGGGAGGGATACTAAAAATTAACCAAATTAACTAAAAACTATCTCAAAAGAGGGAAAACCTACAACTTTCACACAAATATATAATTTTCTGACAGAAAATGTATATAGAAACACCAAAAAAACACTTAGCTGACAGGAGCTCAAAATCCAGGTGTCACCATGAACGCGGCAAACTAGATCTGAGGTAATGTAGGGAGAGCAGAGCATTATGGGTGAGGGGAGGAGCTAGGAGCTCGGATCCATAGCTGGATAAACCATGCCGGTTCGGATCCGATATCGGATCCATACCCACAGGTTGCTGACAAATGAATTCTCCTACTTCAGATTAACATTTCCTTCATCTACAAGCAAATACACCAAATAGGTTGTATAGGATAGAGAAGTGCAGATAGACCCAACAAAGAAAAGGGGGATGGTGGGTGGGTAACCTGGACTGCAACAGTGAATACACTCGAACATCTACATTTATGGTAGGTACACAACTGTACTATGTTCATCGTGTTTCACTGTTGCAGTCATTACTCTTGGGTTGAATCCCAAAGCAGAGGATGGGTGGCTGGGCTACATAGGATTAGGAGAGGCTATGAGGCCCTGCACGACTGCAGTGGCAAAGCCTGCTCTGGACTTAGAGTAAAGAGGTAAGTGGTAGTGCTTTGTGAAGGTGTGCACTGAACTCCAGGTTGCAGCCTCTAAGATGTCTTTGGTTGGTACTCCTCTGAGGAAGGCTGCTGAAATGGCTGCTGCTCTGGTGGAATGAGGCCTAATGCCCTTAGGCACTGATTTGCCATGTTGAGAATAGCAGAAATGGATGCAATGGCCTATCCATTTAGAAATAGTGTTTTGAGATCGCCTTTCCTTGTGATCCCGCAGCATATGACACTAAAAGTTGCTCAGTCTTTCTGAAAGCTTTAGTTCTGTCCAGGTAGAAGCGTAACTGTATGTCCAAAGAATGCAGAATTTTCTCACCCTTGTTCTGTGGATTTGGAATAAAAGGTAGGCAAGTGAATGGTTTGGTTGAGGGCCACACTGGACACCACCTTAGGCATAAATGTAGGGTTTGTCCTCAGAGAAACCTTGTCTGGATGAAAAATGATGAAAGGTTCCACAGCCATGAGTGCTTGTAACTTCGAGACTCCCCTTGCAGATGTTATTGCTAGGAACAGAGCTGTTTTCCAGGATAAGAATTTTATATCTGCTGTTGACGCTGGCTCGAAAGGAGGCAATGTGAGTTTTTCCAAAACATAATTGAGGTCCCAGGCCAGAATTGGTGCTCTCCTTGGAGGCCTAATGTTTTTGGCCCCTCTGAAGTACTGCCTTATTAAAGGATGAGAAAAGATAGGTGGTTCCGCATTGTAATGGGCTGAAATGGCAGAGGCATGAATCTTAATTAATGAGAAAGAAAGGCCTTTGTTCAGCATCTCAGTTAGGTATTGTAAAATCTGAGGGATATTTGGTGCACACGTGTCAATGCCTTGTTCCTGGTTCCAAGCACAGAATCTCTTCCATTTCTCTGCATATGATTTTCTGGTACTGGGTCTCCTGGCCTCCAAAATAACATCCAAAACAGCTTTTGAAAGAGGAGTGTTCTGAATGGCTACATTAACCGCCATGCTGCTAGATTTAAGGTCCTGAGTTGGCTGTGCAGGATCTGATTGTTTTGTTGGGTCAGCAAGTGAGAAGTTTGAGGCAATATCCATACTGGACCTTGAGACAAGCTCTTTAGGATTGGGTACCAGTGCTGGCATGGCCAGTCTGGTGCAATCAGTATCATTTTTGGCTTCTCTTGTCTGACCTTTAGGAGTACCCTGGGAAAGAGAGGCAGTGGGGGAAAGGCATATACTATTAGATTTTTCCAGCTGAAGGATAGGGCGTCCATTTTCCATGCTTGCTTGTGATAAATCCTTGTGCAAAATCTCTGCAATTGGCAGTTGTGAGGGGAAGCAAATAGATCTATGTCTGGGCATCCCCATTTCCTTATTATCATGCTGAAGACTTGTGGATCCAGTTTCCATTCGTGGGGATCCATGAGGTTTCTGCTTAGTTCATCTGCCAGAGTATTTGTTTTTCCTGGCAGGAATTGTTCTTGCAGGTGAACTTGAAAAGCCAATGCTGTGTCCCATAAGGTCATTGCTTGTCTGCAGAGGAGGTAGGAATGTGTACCTCCCTGCTTGTTTATGTACCACATGACTGTAGTGTTGTCTGTCTTTATCAGTAACTGTCCTGGATGAAGCAGGTCCTTGAAAGCTGTCAGAGCATTTTGAACAGCTAGCATCTCTTTTTGATTGATGTGAAGATGCATCTGGTTTGCAGACCTTATGCCCTGAATACATTTTCCTGCCATATGGGCCACCCAGGCATAATCTGATGCATCCGTTGTCAGTGTCTGTCTGGCTGTGGGTAGACTGAATGGCAGACTCTTGTTGTGGTGACAGGCTTCTGCCCACCATCGAAACTCCTGTTGCAGGCAGGGAAGGAGTGCAATTACTGTCTCCAGGCTGTGGCAATGCTGAGTCCAAACACTTTTTAGATTCTACTGTAGTTTCCTCATATGCAGTCTGGCATATGGGATTAGTAGAATGCAGGATGCCATGAAACCCAAGGCCTGCAGGATTTTCCTTGCAGATAAGTGGGTTTTTGTTGCCAATTTCTTGAAGTAAGTAGTCAGATGATTTTGTTTGTCTGGCGTGAGATAAGCCATCTGGGCAGTTGTATTTAAGCTTGCACCCAGGAATATTATCTCTTGAGAGGGCACTAGTTTTGATTTCTTTTTGTTTACTGTGTACCCTAGGCCAATTAGTAATCTTTTTACAAACATCAGATGCTTTAGAAGAATATCTTTGTTCTCTGCTTGAATTAGGCAGTTGTCCAAGTAGGGATATATTTGAATTCCTTATTGTCTGCAAAACGCAATTACTGGTGCCAGGCACTTTGTGAAGACCCTGAGCGCAGTACATAAACCAAAGGGCAGTGCAGAGAATTGGTAATGCATTGAGCCAACTATGAATCTGAGGTATCTTCTGCAAGATTGTCTGATTGGGACATGCAGGTATGCCTCTTTTTAGGTCCAAAGTTACGAGCCAAGCCTTCTTGCCCAGCATGGGCAGTAGCTGCTGTAGAGTCAAAATCTTGAATTTTGGAACTTCCAGAAATGTATTTAGTATAGACAGGTCCAGTATTGGTCTCCAGGTTTTGTCCTTTCTGGGTACTAGGAATAGTCTGGAGTAAAATCCTTGCCCCTGCTCTTGTTGTGGTACTTGCTGAATGGCCCTCATGTCCATGAGGGTTGTAATTTGTTTTTGTGCCTCTGCCCATTGATTGTGTGGCAGGTCTGGCATACCTTTTGACCTTGGTAGAGTGTGAAAATGGAACCTGTAGCCTTGGGACACTATATGTTCAGGACCCATTTGTCTTGGGTAACCTTTTTGCCAATTTGATGAAAAAAGTGCTAGTTTCTCCCCTGGGGGGCTGCCAAAAGAAAAGTGCTTGGATCTGGTAGAGGAAAGTCATTGGGACTGTTTCCTGTAAGGCTGTGATTTGTCTTCTCTGCTTTTGGAGGTAGGAGCACCCCACTGTTTAGGCCTGTATGAGCCTTGGGCCTGAGATCTGCCTCTGAGATGCCTGTATCTGCCTCTTGGTGGCCTGTCTGACACTGTAAAGGACCAATTTTTAGAAGGCCAGTTCCTGCTAAACCTGGATGGCTGTACCTGTAGGAAATCCTTGACTGTCTGCATGGATTATGCTTTATCTTCCATTTTTTTTCAACACCTCTTCTTAGGTTCATACTAGGTAATCTGCCCTGGGGCAATTACAAGCCTAGCCCGATTTTGTTTGGCTTACGCCACCCCTTGATTTGAGTATACTGTGCCCTTTTTTAAGGTTTAATTTACTATGCCTCTGTAAAACAGTGACACGGAAGTAATCCCCGGGACAAACCTACGATCCCCCATCCACTCATCAAGATTCTTCTTGAAGAGATTCAGTGAGGTGCTCTGCCTAACATAAATTGGAATTCTATTCCAGAGCGAAGGGAGCCTCTGGGTTATGAATCTGTCCCTCCAGCAAGTTGTATTTATTTCTGTGCTGAGGTTCAAGTCCATCGAGCGTGTGGCTCTAAGGGATTTAGATTTACTGAGGTGGAGCATGTCCATTAATTCTGGATTGGACATAGCTTTATATGTCAGGCATAGATTGCCTCGAAGTAGGCGGTATGCAACTGAGTAGAGCTGGAGTTTTTTTAACCGAGCAGCATATGGCATCTGCTTGAGTCCTTGATCCTCTTGGTGAGGTAATTTTGGGGTCTTTCTAATTGCTGCAGGTGTCTGGTAAGGTACATCCCAAAAGGGGCATTATATTCTATGATAGGCCTGATGAGAGATGAATAAAGGGGCACGATTACCTCTCTTGATCTAGATGTGAATCCTTTCATGATGAGGTGGGCTATGCAGAAGGTCTTTCTAACCACTTTGGCAATGTGGTTGTCAAAGGAGAGATTGCTATCAACTTGGGTCCCCAGATCCCTAATTACTTTCTCTGTACTTAATGGGTTACCGCCTATGTGGTAATTTGTGGGCACATTGTTTTTGCCAAAGGGTATGACTATGCACTTTTTGGCATTTAGCTTTAGACCACGGCTCTGGCACCAGTTATCCATCTCTGAGACCTTTTTGAAGGATGTTTGTGTCAGCTGGAGAGTCGATTATGGCGCCCAGTTTGCAGTCATCTGCGAACTTGGTGAGCCATAGTCCTCCCACGTTGGCCTGTACCTCAGAAAAGTATATACCGAACAAGAGCGGTCCCAGGACAGAACCTTGTGGGATGCCACTTGTGACCGGTTTCGAGTCTGACATGGCTCCAGCAACTCTCACTCTGTGGGTTCTGTCTTTGAGCCAGTTTGCGACCCATCTTGTGACATAGGGGTTTATATTTAAGCTGGATAGCTTATCTATGATGCCCAAGTGGGGTATTGTGTCAAATGCCTTTGCTAGGTCCAGATAGGCTGTGGACTACCTTCCCTTCATCTATGGCTTTGGTGACTGTTTCAAAGAAGTCGACCAGGTTCAAAAGGCAGGATCTGCCCTTGAAGAAGCCGAATTGGGTAGGATTTAGTGTCTGTAGGTCCCCAATGTCTTTGTTTATGAGCTCCATGATGATCCTCTCCATAGCCTTGCAGACTAGGCTAGTCAGGCTTATGAGCGAGTTTCCAGGGTCCGTAGAGGCTCCACCTTTGTGGAGTGGGACCACTGTTGCTGTACACCATTCTTTGGGCACATATCCTGTAGTGAGGCTGAGATTGTACAGCTGTTTTATTTGAGGGGTTAGTTCTTCTTGGAATTCATGTAGGACGCAACCCGGGTCGCCATCTGGTCCCATGGAAGCAGTGTTTTTTGCTTTGGAGAGGGCAGCCTTCATCTGAGCATCAGAGATGTTTCGATAGGTACGGGATAGATACTTGCTCTTTTGGGGGGGAGGGGGTGGAGAAGTTTGCACTGAACCTGTCTGCCAGGATATTGGCGATGTCTGTGGGTTCAGTGTATTTTTTGTCATTTAGAATCAACTCAGAACAAGTTTGGGAGTTGCATCCCAGGTTCCTTACATAAACTGAAAAAAGCCTTATGATTGTCTTCAGTGTCCTGTGCAATTTTTCTCTCGAAGCTGGCCTTGGAGGATTTTATGAGGGATCATAATTTTTTGCTAGTACTGATCAGAGCTGCCTTCCCTATTAGGGATTTTGCTCTATCATGTAGTAGCTTCCTCCTTCTGTTGTACAGTTTATTTATGGCTGGGGTCCACCCGACTGGACGCCTGCCTTTGGATGATTGGGTCTTGGTTTTGTTTGGGATAGCATGATCCATGCATTCCTGGAGATGTCCAGAGAATGCTTATATAGGATTCTGCAGTTTGGGCCATAGTTTCCACTGGCCCTGGGGCCTTGAAGGATTCCACTTCAGTTTTGAGAAGTGAGAAGTTTGCTTTTGAGAAGTTTTTCACTGTGGTTTTCTGGGTTGGGGGTGGGGTCGGGATGTGGATATCCAGTGAAATTAATTTATGGTCTGATCTTACCAATGAGGGATATACTTCTGGTATGGAGCATAGAGTACCCATGTTAGTAATGATCAGGTCTAGTATGTTATCCCCTCTTGTGGGAGTGGCGACTAGTTGTTCCATAGCATTTGAGTTTATAATTTCCAGGAACCTTTGGGCTAAGGTGCTGGGGCTTGAGTAGTGCTCCCAGTCTATGTTTGGGTAGTTGAAGTCACCCAAGATAATGGTGTTCAGAGAGATCTTCATGTTCTCCAATGTTTTCAGGAAAGCCGAGTGGGATTCCTGACTTTGAGAGGGTGGTCTGCAGGATGCTGTAAACTGAAAAGCAGTCTTGCCCACTGTTAGTTGCACATGGATGATCTCCGATACTTCGTGCAATGCCACTAACCTGGAGGTGTGGATATCCTTGATAAATATGGAAACTCCCCCTCCTTTTGTGGTTTGGTCCGGGTTTTGGGGCCGAAAAGCATGATATGAGGTATAACCTGGTAGTGCTGGGGTGCTCTCTGGAGCCTTGAACCAGGTTTCTGTCACTGCACAGATATCGATGTTCTCCATACTGAGGAGAGCTTCGACTGCGTGCATCTTGAGGTTAAGACTTCTGGCATTTAGAAGCATTACCCTTAGTTTCTTGTGCTGTCTATGGAGGTGGGTTTGACTTTTGAGCCTTGCCTAAAAAAGGCACTATGGGGGTGGCAAGAACCTTTGCCAATATCCAAAAGCCCAATGGTGACAGGTGCAAGCCGTCCCTAGCGAAGCAACGTGGCTTGTCAAGCATGTCATCCCAGGCTGACAGACACTGGATCCCCTTTGAATGACACCAAAATTTTAGCCAATTGTTAAAATCGATCATTTTGTCTTTGTACTGTGGCATCATTCTAGGTGAGGGTAAGATGCTGCTCAAGGTCAGGGTCATACCGGCCTGGGCTATATGATCAGAGAGTTCCTCTATGTCTCTTTTCATGTAGTCCAGGGAGGTACTGCAAATCTATAGAAAACGGTATATATATTTTTTTATAATTTGCACATTCCTTACATCTGTGTTGAAACTGTCCTCCACCTCCCTCATTTCCTGCCTTGTCTTTCAGCTGATATAATTTAGCTAGTGCTGTGTCTCCTTTTAATTAACAACCTGTATTCAAACTGGAACCTTAGTTTGAGAGACAGCCTTACAGAACTATATTCAAGTTTATAGAGCTAAGTATATTTTCTGTGTTATTCTGTATTATAGAGCTAAATTGTCTGCTTGATATCTGTGTCTTACTGCTCTGCAAATCTATAGAAAACAGTATATATATTTTTTTATAATTTGCACATTCCTTACATCTGTGTTGACACTGTTCCCTCCCTCCCTATTCTTGGTTGTAGTTTAAATTTGGTGGCTTTTGCAGTGCCCGCTCCACTGTAGATTTGATCTAAGACACTCCCCCAGGACATCTCTTTATCGCATTCTACCTAATAAACCCTTTCTGCACTTGCTTTTAGTCATTTTTAATTTAATTACATTTTTTCAAACTGTGTGTGGACTAATATTGCTACATATTCAAGTGTGCCAGCTTGCACTGCATGAGAATTGTATTTACTACTGCTTTTGCTACTTTTCTTAAAAAAAAAAAAAATTCTTCTGTTTTTACTGTACTTGTGTTTCTTCCTACTTTATTTTGCTTTTGCGTCATCTTAAATGTTCTCAATTGTATTTATTACTGCTTGGTGTAACTCATTCTAAGCCTTTTAGTTTAAACACTTGGGCTTCAGACCAGTTGTTTTACATTGGGAGGGTTTGTGGTCTGCACTGTAGTGGCAGAACAGGTAGCTTACATCCTTCTAAGTTGGGAACTGCTGATTGAGGGCTCAGTGTCTGTTATTCTAAAAGTATATTAATTCTGGTTTAAGCATTTGGGCTTTCAGGCCAGTTATTTTACATTAAAAGGGTTGCATGGTCTGCACTCTTGTGGGGGGAGAGGCTGGACTCTGCCCTTCTGAGCTGGGAATTTCTGGTTGAAGGCTTATAGTGCATGCATATCTGAAGTTCTTCTTACTGAAATTGGTACACCTTGTTTGCTGTAGCATAGACTAGATCCAGGCCTGCTGAATATAGCTTTGTTTGTATAACTTGAGCACTAATCCAGGCATTATTTAAAGTATTCAGTTGCATTTATTACTGCTTGGTAGTAACTTGGTTAAAGTGTAGCTATCATTCTAAGTCTTTTGGATTAAGCACTTGGGCTTCAGACCAGTTGTTCTACATTAGGAAGGTTTGTGGCATGCACTGTGGTGGCAGGACAGGTAGCTTTCATCCTTCGAAGTTGGGAACTGCTGATTGAGAGCTCAGTGTCTATTATTCTTAAAGTGCATTAGCTCTGGTTTAAGCACTTGGGCTTCAGGCCAGTTATTTTACATTAAGAAGGTTCGTGGTCTGCACTCTTGTGGGAGGAGAGGCTGGACTCTGCCCTTCTGAGCTGGGAATTTCTGGTTAAAGGTTTATAGTGCCTGAATATTTGAACTGTATCTTACTGAAATTGGTACACCTTGTTTGCTGTAGCATAGACTAGATCCAGGCCTGCTGAATCTAGCTTTGTTTGTATGCTTGTTATTTCCCTGGAATGCTAATTTCACCTAAAACGCGGCTTCTCAGCGCTTCTGTGGATCCCTAGTGATATCTGCATTGCTTACTGTACTTATTTCCTTGCTTCGCTTGAAAGAAAGTTACTGTTTGTCATTTTTGCATTTAAGTTACGTGTAACACATTGCACTTGTTACCTGGCACTTGCTCACTAAAGCAATTATAAGTCAGCACTAAAAATTAAAAGCACTACACCCTCGCTCCCCATTGGCCCTTGTTTTCAATTATAAAGGAATTCCCAATATTATTCTAGCATGTCCAAAGGTCAGTTGTCAATCTCCTCTCCGGTCCAGCTGGTGAATATGGGAATCTTGAGGCAATGTTACAACTGCCTCATGTACACAGACAACCCTCTCCTCCTCCCAACAAATTCCAACACATGTGAGAGATGCAACCATATAGCCAAACTGGAGGCTAAGCTCTCTCAACTCAGTACTGGCATAACCAGTCAGGAGGAGAAGGAAACCACACTCACTGCAATTCCAGTCTCACATAGGCCTACCACGACAGCAAACCAAATACATAATCACACAAAAACATACTCGGAGGCTCTAAATAAAGATCTGCCTAAGCAGCAGAGCCCTCCAAAGCAGACACCCAAGCAACCGCTACCCCAAAACAAAACACATCCAACACATATCTCACAAAGCCAGTGTGTCGAACAGTCACAGCCCTTAAGACTAAACAACACACCTGATACACTTGTAATAGGTGACTATCGTCAGGCACACTGACGTCCCGCTCACCAGGCTGAACAAGGAGAAGGTCACGGTGAGCAGCCTGTCTGGCGCTAGGATCCGCCACATAACACAAGCACTCAGGTCACACCAAGGCAAGTACAAATATGACTCAGTCATTGTCCATGCTGGTGTGAATGACCTGAGACGTACCTCCCTGGACTACATGAAAAGAGACATAGAGGAGCTCTCTGAGCATGTAGCCCAGGCTGGTATGACCCTGACCTTGAGTAGCATCTTACCCTCACCAAGAATGATGCCACAATATGAAGACAAGATGATCAATTTCAACAATTGGCTTAAGTATTGGTGTCATTTAAAGGGGATCCAATGCTTGGGATGATATGCACGACAAGCCACGATGCTTTGCTAGGGACGGCTTGCACCTGTCACCCCTGGGCTTTCGGATATTGGCAAAGGCTCTTGCTACCCCCATAGTGCCTTTTTAGGCAAGGCTCAAAAGACAAACCCACCTCCATAGGTATCACAAGGGATAAGTAACTAAGAGTAATGCTACTCAATGCTAGAAGTCTAAACCTCAAGATGCACGCACTCGAAACTCTCCTTAGCATGGAGAACATCGATATCTGTGCAGTAACAGAAACCTGGTTCAGGACTCCCGAGAGCACCCCAGCACTACCAGGTTATACCTCATACCATGCTTTTCGGCCCCAAAACTTGGACCGAACCACAAAAGGAGGGGGAGTATCGATATTCATCAAAGATACCCACACCTCCAGGTTGGTGGCAAAGCATGAAGCATCAGAGACTATCCATGTGCAACTAACAGTGGGTAAAACTGCCTTCCAGTTTATAGCCTGCTACAGACCACCCTCCCAAACCCAGGAACCCCCACTCGGCCTTCCTGAGAACACTGGAAAATATGAAGGTTTCTCCGAACACCATTATATTGGGCGACTTCAACTACCCAAATATAGATTGGGAGCATTACACTAGCTCCAACACCCTTGCCCAAAGGTTCCTAGAATTCATAAACTCAAATGCTATGGAACCACTTGTTACCACTCCCACAAGAGGGGAAAACATACTGGACCTGATCATCACCAACATGGGGACTGTATGCTCCACACCAGAAGTGTATCCCTCACTGGTAAGATCAGACCATAAACTGATCTCACTGGATATTCACATCCAGACCCCACCCCCTGCCCAGAAAACCACAGTGAAAAACTTCTCTAAAGCAAATTTCACATTCCTCAAAACCGAGGTGGAATCCTTCAAAGCCCCCGGGCCTGTGGAAAATACGGCCCAGACCGCAGAATCCTTTATAAATGCATTCTATGAACACCTTCAGGAATGCATGGATCATGCAATCCCAAATAAAACCAAGACCCAATCCTCCAAAGACAGACGACCTATCTGGTGGACCCCAGCCATAAACAAACTATACAATAGAAGGAGGAAGCTACTACATGATAGAGCAAAATCCCAAAAAAGGAGGGCATCTCTGATCAGTACTAGCAAAAAACTAAGGGCACTCATAAAATCGTTTAAGGCCAGCTTCGAGAGAAAAATTGCACAGGACACTAAGGATAATCACAAGGCTTTCTTTAGTTATGTTAGGAACCTGGGTGGGAATTCCCAGATATGCTCAGAATTAGTCCAAAATGACAAAAAATACACTGATCCCACAGACATTGCCAACATCCTAGCTGACAGGTTCAGCGCAAACTTCTCCCCCTCCCACCAAAAGGGCAAATATCTATCCCAGCAGAGTGCTGCCCCCCTGACATCTCAGATGCTCAGGTGGGAGCCGCCCTCTCCAAAGCAAAAAACACAGCATCAATGGGACCAGACTGTGTCCCAGGCTGCGTCCTACATGAACTCCAAGAAGAGCTAAACCCAAACATAAAACTACTGTTCAATCTCAGCCTTACTACCGGATATGTACCCAAAGAGTGGCGTACAGCAACAGTGGTCCCTCTCCACAAAGGTGGTGCCTCAACGGACCCTGGAAACTACCGCCCCATAAGCCTGACTAGCTTGGTCTGCAAAGCTATGGAAAGGATCATCATGGACCTCATAAATAAAGATATTGGGGACCTATAGACACTGGATCCTACCCAGTTTGGCTTTGTTAAGGGCAGATCCTGCCTCTTAAACCTGGTTGACTTCTTTGAAACAGTCACCAAGGCCATTGACGAAGGGAAGGTGGTCCACACAGCCTATCTGGACCTCACAAAAGCCTTCGATACAATACCCCACTCGGGCATTATAGATAAGCGCACCAGCTTAAATATAAACCCCTATGTCACTACATGGGTTGCAAACTGGCTCAAGGACAGAACCCACATGGTTAGAATTGCTGGAGCCATGTCAGACTCCAAACCAGTTACAAGTGGCGTCCCACAAGGCTCAGTCCTGGGACCTCTTGTTTGGTATATATTTCTCGGAGGTACAGGCCAACACGGAAGGACTGTGGCTGACCAAGTTCGCAGATGACTGCAAACTGGGTGCCATAATCGACTCTCCAGCCGACACAAGCATCCTCCAAAAGGGCCTCATAGAAACAGACAACTGGTGCCAGAGCCATGGCCTCAAGCTAAACGCCAAAAGTGTATAGTCATCCCCTTTGGCAAAAACAAAGTGCCCACAAATTACCACATAGGTGGTAATCCATTAAGTACAGAAGTAATTAGGGACCTGGGGACCCAAGTTGATAGCAATCTCTCATTTGACAACCACGTGGCCAAAGTGGTTAGAAAAACATTTTATATAGCCCACCTAATCATGAAGGGATTCACATCTAGATTAGGGGAGGTCATCGTGCCTCTTTACTCATCCCTCATCAGGCCCATAATCGAGTACAATGCCCCTTTTGGGATGTACCTTACCAAACACCTGCAGCAACTGGAAAGACCCCAAAAGTACCTCACCAAGAGGATCAAAGGGCTCAAACAGATGCCATATGCTGCCCGGTTAAATAAACTCCAGCTCTACTCAGTGGCATACCGCCTGCTCAGAGGTGACCTGTGCCTGACATATAAGGCCATGTCCAACCCGGAATTAAGGGACATGCAGTACCTCAAAAAATCCAAATCCCATCGAGCTACACGCTCGAGAGACTTGAACCTCAGCACTGAAATAAATAGGACATGCTGGAGGGACAGATTCATAACCCAGAGGCTCCCTTCACTCTGGAATAAAATCCCAGTCCAGGTTAGGCAGGGTCCCTCATTGACTCTCTTCAAAAGGAGTCTTGATGAGTGGATGGGAGATTGTAGGTTTACCCCGGGTATCACTTCTGTGTCACTGTTAGACAGAGGCACAGTATACTAACCTCGAAAAAGGGCATAGCAAAATGAATTTAAAATGGGTGGCGAAAGCCAAACATACTCTGGCTAGGCTTATAAATGCCCTAGGGCAGATAGCCTAGTATGAACCTATGAACGTCTCAGGTCATTCACACCAGCATGTACGATGACAGAGTCATATTTGTATTTGCTTTGGAGTGACCTGAGTGCTTGCGTTATGTGGCGGATCCTAGCGCCCGACAGGCAGCTCACTGTGACCTTCTCTTTGTTCAGCCTGGTGAGCAGGACATCAGTGTGTCTGACAATAGAGTCACCTATTACAAGAGTATCAGGTATGTTATTCAGCCTTAAGGGCTGCTTTAGTACCAAACAAAGTATCATGCTGTAATGGTGCATCTAATAATTTTGCTTTAACATGATCAGGCAGATTCTGTTCCTTTAACCAAGCATGCCTTCTAATAACAGTACCTGTAACAGCGGCCCAGAAAGAGGCCTCCAGTGAATCATAACTACATTGCAAAGTATGCTTTCCCACTTGTTCAGCTGCATGCAATAAATCCTGCAATTCCTTGTTCTCTGAACATTCAGTAGTTGTTAACAATTTTTGTTTAAGCAGTGACATTAAATATTGCTGATATTTAAGCATATGAAACTAACAATTTAAAGCCCTTACAGCCAGGGTAGCAGAAGTGTAGACTTTTTCCCCCATCTGTCTAGAGCCCTAGAATCCCTATCAGAGGGGACAGGGTTTTTTGCAGTGGAAGCCTTGACCCCTTTTGGACCCTGAGATATAGTTTCTGGGTCAGCAACGGGGTTTTTATATAGGAATTTATGAGAATCCAGGACCATGTAGTATCTGTCTGGCTTAGCAGTTGCAGGGGGTAGAGTCAGGGGACAGGCCGGACTCTGAAAATACATCATCTACAATGTCTAGAACAGGTGGAATAGCAAGGGGTCTGTGCTGAGGAAGTGGTAGAAAGTCCCTGAGCCTTTTCTTAGATTCAGAATAATCTTGGCTCTCCCAGTGGAAATGCTCCCTCATGGTATGCAGGGTTTCCCCAAAAGAAAAATCCTCAGGAGGAGAGGCTGAATGAATGGATTCTTCAGCATCAGAATCCTCATAGGGAAGCATGGAGTAATCCTGTTCAGAAGAGGAATCAGAGGAAATAGAAACCTGTTCAGAAGAATCATACTTGGTCTCTTGCCTAGGCCTCTTATCAGGAGGGGGATGGGAGCCCCTGATCAAAGTAATTAGGTCTTCGGCCATTTTGAGTATCTGTTTTTTAGGCATGGAAGTCTGAGTAGGAGAATGCTGTATTTGTTTCTTTGTCTTTACAGCTGCTTTAGTCTTTGAAGCTGAAGATGGCTTAATATATTGTTGTGTACATCTGAAGACACCATCAGAAGCAGATGCCTGCTCAGCGGCTCTGGACCCATCTGAGGGAATGATTTCCAAGTGTCCAATACCTTGAGTATCCAGAGGCCCAGTCAGCTCCACGTGGGAGTCGGAAGCGGCCTGTGGCTCTGAGGTAGTGGGTGCCAGGGGCTGCGAAAGTGCCTCACTGAGAACCGGCGACTGGCCTAGCTGAGGCCTCATCGTCAGTTTTGGACCTCGGATGCCTATCCTTTTCCTTGTGTTTTTTGTAAACTCCGGTCGTCGGCTGGTCCGACGGCATAATATAATTAAATCTTCGGCCAAAGTAATGAAATGCAAAATTGAACAGACGCTTAATAGTGCATTGGTTAAATCTAGCACAAAACCGACAGCTAGCAACGTTGCGATCAGGGCCTAGGCAAGGAATACAGTAAGAGTGAAAATCCTTATGAGGTATTTGCTTCCCACAAGAAATACAATTGTTAACTTTTTCTGACATCGGTCTGGAGCAAGAAAAAAGTTTCCTCAACGGGGTACTTAGCTTTAATGAAGACTTTGGTTCTGAAATTCGGATTTGAATATCTCAGGAGTCGGCCGACCAGCACTTGTGAACTGCTTTTGCTTCGGGCACCGTGCGGCAAGAAAGACCGAGGAAAATGGCGTTGGCTGCATCTTTTATACCCCTGGCGCACTGATGTCAGGGAAGAGGCGACAGCAACCGACACCGGACCTAGACTTCGGAATTCTGGCCAACTGAGGGTAGCCTACCAGCAGGATAACCCAACAGTAATGACTGCAACAGTGAAACATGATGAACATGTTGCCCTAGTGGAATTCTGACCCCCTGAGGGGTTGTTTTCCCATGGTGTTTGTAGCAGAAATGGATACAGTGTGCTATCCATTTGGAAATTGGATGTTTTGAAATGGCCTTGCCCTCTGCCCCTGGTGCAAAACTAACTAGTAACTGGTCAGATTTCCTGAAGGTCTTAGTCCTATCAAGGTAGACAATTTGTCTTCCTTACTTCCTGTAAATATTGGAGTCCCTCAAGGCTTTATCTTAGGTCCACTTCTTTTTTCCATATTTATTAACGACTTCCACTTGAACATACCCCATGCCACTTGCATTCAATATGCAGATGACTCTACCTTAATCTGTACTTCCAACAACATAGCCTCCCTCCAGTCCCTAACCCAAACTGTATTCCAAAAAGTAGAAAACTGGTTCATGCAACATCGCCTTCTCCTTAATCCTAAAAAAACAAAACTACTACTTTTTACGCCAACTCATAAGTCACCCACTCCATTCTTCTCTATAACCTCTAATAATGCTACTAATATAGCACCAGATACTACCACCCGCCTACTAGGTGTCACAACTGACAATCATCTTAACTATGACAACCATATTAACTCCACCATAAAGTCTGTCAACAAAAAACTTGGTACCCTCTACAGAATTAAACCCTTCCTTACCCCCTCAGCCAGGAAAACTATCGCACAAACCCACCTCATTTCTACCCTTTTCTATGCCTCTGCTATATATACTAACCTATCTAAAAACAACATCTCTAAACTTTCTATCTGCTATAATAGTATAGCTAGATTCATCACATGCTCTCCCTTTAAAGCCCACCACTGCCTTAACCTTAGACAACTAGGATGGTTAGAAATACAGAACCATATACTCTGTCAACAGTTACTTATCACACAAAAGATCCTACACCACCCCAATGATACCCCCAGCGTCTCTAATCTGATCTCTCCGTATAAAAATCTGGCTACACTACGTTCTGCAAATAAACTCCTTGTCTCCTCAATTAAATCTAACAACAAAGCTGGTGATTCACTTTTCTCAAACACTATAGGGAAAAACTGGAATCAGCTCCTTCCTGAACTATCTACCCTAGCATCTGCATCTCATTTCAAAAAACACATAAAAGAACATCTAAAAACAAAGTGGCTTTGTCCTTGTGCAAACCCAGACTGAAACTTTTATTTCACTCCTGTTCTTTCCCTACCCCCCCCCAACTCTTTGCCTCCAAAACTAGTTACTTCTCTTCTTGCTTTAATCTTAGTAATATGATAAAATTTAAAAACTTTAATCTTTCTACACATACCCTAATTCTATCTAATGCATTTGTTTATTTATATTTAGTTTAACTTTTACCTGAATGTTTATAGTCAATATTTTTTAATGCCATTTTACTTTTCTCCTTTTACCAATGTTACCATAGTACTGTTACCTTATACGACTTTATTTCAATTCTTTCCTTTTTTATATTGTTATTGCTTATGCTTGGAGCTTTTCTCCCCGGGCCTCTACTGAAAATGGACATGTATCCAGTTAGACTAGCCCGGTCAACAAATGTAAAATAAAAAATAAAAAAATAAAAATAGAATCTGAGCTGTCTGTGCACATCTAAGGAGTGCAGGATCTTTTCCCCTTTATTTTGAGGATTAGGGAAGAAGATTGGCAAATGGATGGATTGGTTGAGAGCTGCAGTGGACACCATTTTAGGCATAAAGGAACTGTTAGTCCTGAGGGAGACCCTGTCAGCATGAAAAATAATGAAGGGTTCCACCATAAGTGCTTGTAGCTCAGACACTCTTCTAGCTACAGTGATGACCAGAAGCAAGGCTGTTTTCCAAGAGAGGAATTTTAACTCTGCTGATACTGCAGGCTCAAAGGGAGGCAGCATGAGCTTTTCCAGTACAAAGTTAAGGTCCCAAGGAGGGGTGGGGCTCTCCTTGGTGGCCTTAAGTTGTTTGCCCCTCTCAGGAACTGTTTGATGAGAGGGTGAGAGAAGAGAGGTGGCTCAGTGTTGTAATGAGCCGAGATGGCAGAGACATGGATCTTAATGGAAGAGAAGGATAGGCCTCTGTGGAGTAGATCTGCTAGGTAATCCAGGATTAGAGGCAAGGAGAGCAGTGCTGTGTCCTCTCCTTTAGATTGACTCCAGGAACAATACCTTTTCCACTTATCAGCATAAGATTTCCTTGTACTGGGTCTTCTGGCTTTAAGAATGACATCCAGCACCTGTTTGCTTAGGCTGGTCACTGGGGGAGAATTCAAGGAATAAGCCAGGCTGCAAAATTCAGGGTTTGCAGTTGCAAATGCAAGATCTGTCCCTCCTGCTGAGTGCAGAGGGTTGGGATCTGGGGTAGGTGCCAGGGTGTGCAGTAGTGGGTACCAGTGCTGGCATGGCCAGTCTGGGGCAATCAGGATTGCCCTTGGTCTGTCCTGTCTTACCTTGAGTAATATTCTTGTGAGAAGAGGCAGAGGGGGAACTGGATAGATTGAGAGGCTTACCCACTGGAAGGATAGGGCATCCACTTTCCAGCCCCTGCTGTGAGGTGTCCTGGTGAAGAATTTGCTGAGCTGGTGACTGTAGGGGGAGGCAAAAAGATCCACCTCCGGGGTCCCCCATTTTTGGGTTAGAAGGCTGAAAGTGCTGGGGTCTAATTGTCACTTGTGTGGGTCTAAGAGATTTCTGCTCAAGTTGTTTGCCTAGCAGGAATCGAGCTTGCAGATGAATATGCATGTCGAAGCCCATGTTCCACAGGGCCATGGCTAGCCTGCAGAGTGGGTTCCCACCTGCTTGTTGATGTACCACATAACTGTGGTGCTGTCTGTCTTTATTAGCAGGGGTCCTGGTGAGAGTAGAGATCTGAAAGTTGTCAGAGCATGCAGAACAGCTAGCATCTCTTTTTGGTTGATGTGCAGATGAATTTGACTTGGGCTCCAGTGGCCCTGCATGCACTTGTCATCCAAATGTGCTCCCAGACATTGTCTGATGCATCTGTGGTTAGGGTCTGGGCAATGTGGGGTTGAGTAAATGAAAGTCCCTTGTTGTGATCGCATGTTGCTGCCCACCAAAGAAACTCTGTTCTTAGACAAGGTATGACGGTTTCCAGGTCCTGAGAATGTTGGCACCAAAGACTTTGTAAGTACCACTGAAGTTTCCTCATATGCAGTCTGCCATATGGAATTGGTAGAATGCAACAGGTCATAAACCCTAGGGCCTGCAGTATTTTCCTTGTGGATAAGCTGGGTGCTGGTTGCCATTTGATCGAAGTAGCCTCTTAGATAGGCTTGCTTTTCTGGAGTAAGGAATGCCATCTGGGATGCTGTGTCCAAGCCTGCTCCCAGGAATACAATCTTTTGACTGGGGACTAGTTTTGATTTTTCATTGACAGTGTGGCCCAGGGAGATTAGAAGGTTCTTCACAAATGTCAGGTGTCGCAACAGCTTTTCCTGACTGCCTGAATTAGGAAATCATCTAAGTAAGGATAAATTAGAATTCTTCTCTGTCTACAATAGGCAATGGCTGGAGCCAGGCATTTTGTGAAGACTCTGGGAGCAGTGGATAAACCAAAGGGAAGTGCAGAGAACTGATAATCCATAGTAGGGAGTGTGGCCTAATGGTTAAGGTATTTGCCTTACAAACACAAGGTACAAGGTTTGAGTCTCACAAGGGATAATTGGCTAGGCTTAAAATGGCTCGCAAGGGCAGTTAGCCTAGTACTAATCTATCGATCTATCTGAAAGGATCCTGCCCTGAAACGTAGGTACTTCCTGCATGAGTCCCTGATAGTGATGTGCAGATAGGCTTCTTTTAGGTCTAGGGTGACTAACCAGCCATCTTTGGACAGCATAAGCTGCTGCTGAAGGGTGAGCATTTTGAATTTTGGTACCACCGGGAAGGTGTTTAGAATTAAGAGTGCTGTCTTTTCTGGGTACCAGGAAAAGTCTGGAATAAAACCCTTGACCTATCTGTTCTGCAGGAACAGGTTGAATAGCCCTTATTGAGAGCAGGGATTGAACTTGGTTTTGTGCCTCTGTCCACTGGTTTGGAAGAAGGTCTGGGAACCCTTTTGGGGTTGGCAGTGAGTGGAAGTAAAATTTGTACCCCTGGGATACAATGTTGAGGACCCATCGGTCTTTGGTGATGGAGGTCCAGTCTTTTGAATGATGGACAAGTTTTCCTCCTAGGGGCTCAAATGCTTGGGCAGAGGTGAGGAGAGGAGTTGAGAAGTCATTATGAATTCTTTCCGTAAGGGGGTGGCTTAGTACTCCCTGTTTTAGAAGTGGAGGTACTCCATTGCTTTGATCTCTGCATCCCCTGAGACTGTAATCTGGGGGGGGGTCTGTTTCCCCTGGGTCTAGTTTGAGATGGGCTGGAAAGGACCAGTGTTTTGAGAGGCAATACCTACTGAATCTTGGAGGCTGCACTTGCAAAAAAAATCTGTGACTGTCTGCATAGACAGCTTTTTCTTCCATCATTTTTAGAACCTCTTCTGCTTTGGTGCCAAACAGATTGTCCGTGTTCAAAGGCGCGTCTAGTAATTTTGATTTGACATGGTCTGGCAAGGTCTGCTCCTTAAGCCAAGCATGCCTTCTGAGTACAGAACCAGTGACTGCTGCCCTGCAAGATGCTTCTAGGATGTCAAAGCCACATTGCAAGGTATGCTTGCTGACTTGGCTTGCAGAATGCATAAGCTCTTGTAATTCTTTATTTTCTGCACAGTCTGTAAAAGTAGATAATTTTTGTTTAACAAGTTCCATAATATGTTGTTGGTGTTTCAACATGTGAAACTGGCAATTCAATGCCCTAATGGCGAAAGTTGCAGAGGTGTATACCCATCTGTCTAAAGCTCGGGAATCCCTGTCCAAAGGGGTGAGACTCTTAGCTGTAGTTGTTTTATACCTTTAGGCCCCTGGGAAATGACCTCTGGATCAGCAAAAGGATTTTTTTTAAACATTTGTGAGAGTCGGGGACTCTGTAGTACCTATCTGGTTTCCTTGGAGCAGGGGGTAAAGTATCAGGAGTTAGACTGGATTCCATAAAGACATCATCCACAACATCCAGAATAGGAGGGATAGCTAAAGATCTATGTTGTGGCAAGTCTAAAAATTCTCCAAGTCTCTTTCTGGACTGAGGATAATCCTTGGATTCATAGTTGAAATGCTCTTTTAAAGTATGTTGGGTTTCACCAAAAGAAAAATCCTCTGGAGGGGAAGCAGAGGGAATTGAGTCCTCTGCATCTGAATCCTCATAAGCAGATAAAGGAATGTCTTCATATTCAGAAACCTCAGAGTCGTCGGACTCTTGGTCAGTTAAAGCTGCTGGGGACAGGTCTCTCTCCCTTAGAAGGAAGCCTGGCTTCCCCTAATCAACATAATCATGTCTTCTGCCATTTTAAGCATTTGATGTTGTGGCAAGGATGCAGGTGCTTGAGTTTAGGTCATCGAGTTTAAGGCAAAGCTTGTACTCTTGGCCTTAGAAACTCGGTAGTTTTAGACAGAACTGAAGACTCGAAAGAAGTCGGTTTGTGTAGAATATCGGTAATGTGAAGAACTTCCTTGGAAGCCAGTACCTGCACAGCGGCTCCGGGTCCATCCAAGGTAGAGACATCCGCAGGTTATGTAGTCAAAGAAGAGTCTCGCGGCATACCGGACTCCAAACAAGTCTCAGTAATGGCCTGTGAATCCATCGAAGTGGGCATCAGGGGCTGCAATAGTGCCTGAGTACCGGCGAATTGGTGACAAGCTTAATGGAAGCTTCGTTGGCAGTTTTGGACCTGTGCGGTCTGTCTTTATCCTTATGTTTTTTCAGAATATCGGTAGTCGGATGGCTTACCAAAGCCATTTTTGAATACGGAGATGGAAAGTATTTAGCGACAATAAGGGCCTGACATTGGTTAGAGCAAGAAAAAAGGATCCCGAATGGGGTACTTAGCTTTAGAAGACTTTAAGATGATTCAATTCGGAAACAAAAACTCAGGTAGTGGCCTACCGGCACTCGTGCAAACTGCTTCTGCTTTGGGCTGCTCTGCAAGAAAGACTGATGTAATGGCATTGGCTGCCTGTTTTTATACCCCTGACGACCAGTCGTCAGTCCTGAAGACACAGCAACCGACACAGAAACACTAAGTCTCTAGTATTCAGGATGACTGAGGGCAACCTGCAGGCAGATAACCCAAGTGTGATGACTGCAACAGTGAAACACAAAGAACATCTACCTAAGCGGTAAGGAAAGGCCTGTACCACCGATGGTACATTGAATAGAGAATTTGGTAAGAAATAGGAAAGAAACACTCAATTAGGTAGTAAACTCTAAGCGACTATAAATAAAATGCATACAAAGTTATTGTTTAACCAGAAAAACTAAAAAAAAGTTTTAAGAAGTAAAGAATTCTTAATGACTTTGAGAGCTGGCTTGACACGTCTTGATATCTACGTGGCAAATGAGATCTGAGACAACAGGGAGAGGGGCACTATTGGTAAGCTTAGCTCGAGACTTTTTTTTTTGGTTGATGTGAGCTTGCTATAAAGGCTGACTTTTGTTCAGAGGATGGAACAGACATCCATCAGTAATGAATGAATGAAGATTAACATCAGATTATAGCTTTCTCAACAGTTTACAATATGTAAGAATAGACTAAGTTTTTCAGAGTAAATGAAGTTTCTGTAGTACATCTAGCATGAGCTATCCACAGTCCTCTCTCAGCCAAGTCCAGACACTGTTTAAAACTGTGAAAAACGTCAGAAAGCAAGCTCAGAGCATTAACAGAAGTGTCAGTGACATGACAGGTAGCACCATTCACCTATTACAGAAAAGTGTGGGTTCTATTCCCACACCAAGGAAATGGAAGGCTGGGCATTGCAGTGCAGCACAAATGGGGTGGCGACACTCCTGAGTATGCTGTCCTTCGATGAGACATTAAATCAAGTCCCCATCGGCCCTAGATGGTAGTAGTTCAAGTGAATGTATAAGATCCCATGGCACCTATCAAAATGAGTAGGAGAATTTCACCTATTTATATAAATACCACCTCAGGTCTCTCCCTGAAGGGAGGCTACTATTTACTGGGATTGACCAGTCAACAATGGCTAAACTAACACCAACTTATGTGATGTGCAGTCAGCCTCATTGGAATATGAAATAAGTTCATACATCATACTTCTACAACCTACACAGCTGATGGGGTCAGACTAAAGCACAAATCACTTACCTTTAGTTTAACGCAGTGTTAAGGTTCAAGCATGAATTCAGTACAAGAGAATGAAAGCAAACTACTGCAAACAGAAGCTTTACTATGATAGAGAAAAAGGCAGCAACCCTGTAACTCATTACATCCGAGTGACGCCTCAGGGTGCATCTACAGAGTTACCTCCTCCTGACGCCTGTAGGCATCAAATATTGCTTGTTCATATGTGCATCAATAATTCCAAAACCATACTACGTACAAGGTTTTAAAATATTTTCTTAAAGCTTACACATTGGCAAATTAACTGAATTAATATTTGACCTTTGTCTAGTGCAGTAAAGAGATATTAATTTATTATACTAATCTATATAGATAAAATTTTCACATCTCAACAACTAAGTAGACAGAACTGACTCATATGAAAGCTCTCAGGTAGATGAATAAAATGCTGTTGACAGTATCTATGCATCTTGAGTGGTTGCTGAGATGTTGCAAGGTGTTTACAAAATATTACAAATGTAATAGTGTTTACTTTGAATTTAACAATTCAGTTTAAGACCTAGGACGTAAAGAGTACTACTATAAAAATAGCTTTTGCTGAACAGTTTGCCATTTATACTTCTTTCATAACCCACAGAAATACAAACATTTGTTTGAAATAGGAGGACATAATTTGATTGTCAAAAGGCTTAGGCTCCGCCCACCGGAAATTACTGTGCTAACTTCCTGAGCTTCATTGGAGTGAATGACTAAAAAGACAACAAAGTTACAGAAATATGCAGCCAGAAAGAGTTGGTGTTAAGTGTTAGCCACTAACAAGTTGGAACATTATTGATAAATCAGACACCTATTTAGATAAAATATGTTCCATACAAATCTCCAGTCAAAATGTGTCAAAGTCTCAAACAAATATAGGTGTTTACAAAAGTATTTCAGAGAATCAAGATCATCCTAAAAGACTGCTTGAAGGGGCATTTCAGATAATAGATTACTTGTAAAAATATTCAAAATATTTTAGACAGCTAGCTGTAAGGCTCATGAAGTCTGTTACTTTCTACAAATGTGCTGCCAAATACTATGTAAACTGCTTATGACTGCACTAATAAAGGTATTTTGGCTTTGAACTTCAACTACACTGAACAAAAATGTATATTATATAATGTAAAGAATGACTGATGAATACTGATAATGTCCCTGCATAAGTGTAATAGAATTTGTGTACAAGTACTGAAATGGATAGTTCATATTACTATAATATGAAGTACAATGAAACATGATGCATTAAAAATAATTAAAATCTATTAGGGAGAACTAAGGAAACAAACAGTGCATCTTTAAGGGGTACTTTAAGTTCACATGAATCACATGGTCTGAACTCATGTATTAGTCTGAAATCCATGCTGATAAAAGCTGGTAGAACATATTAGATTCTCCATTTCATTATTTTAACTGTCCTAATTAACCAAATGTTACAGAGATACTTCATATGTTGGTAGTCCAATGGAAAGGTATACATCATCAAGACAAGTCTTAACACTGTTTTTTTTTTGCATCATAATAAATGTTATGGTAGCTACATATTTACCACAGTAATGGATCATTTCAGTTACACCCACCAGATACAACTTTTGTGCCATCAAGCCACTTGTCAGATGAGAGCCAGTAAAAGTAGTTCTCTAGCATTGAGTCTAAGAAATGTTTCCATGATGTCATTCCATGATGTCATTCGGTATGAATATTCTTCAGCCTGAGTTTAGTTCCAATTAATAAATGTGGATTCAAGGTAGACCATTACAAAAACGGAAATGCCTTTTCAGGCTCTACAATGCAACAATTTGAACAGAGGTGGAGGGTGGGTTATATCAGATGGACATGAAAGGAAGGATCCAGCATAACCTAGCATTACAGTAAGTACACATTCTATTCAGAGCTTGTGGAACGAGCTTTAAGTCTGTATGGTAATGGGCACTTTGAGCCAAACATAAGAAATGCAATCCAAAAGCCACCAACGTTGGACATTTGTAGCCCAAGTTTGATTGCAAAGGCAAAGAGCTGCGAGTCCTTCATGAATAATTTGACTAAATGCAAGTTAACTCTAAGCTGCCTATGTACATCTGGGGTGAGGGTGTGTAAGATATATTCACATACCTCTCAACCTCTTAGCACAAGAAATCTGGACAAAGCTTGATGCAATGGGGGACAAAGGCCCAAAAATAAGGCCAAATTTCAAATATCGATCTTATAAACTTGATAAGCTGTTAAAACAAGATTTGCATTAACATGCATTTTCTGAAGGATATGAAGTCTGACTCAAATACATATTATTTACGGACTTTAATCCTTGGATCCCAGTGATTTGTCAAAAACATTATGAGGAGCAAGCCGAAGAGGAGGCAAAAATTTGGATGTTCTGCAAAAATCAGGACAGTTGAAGGTATGCAAATATTCAGCTTTACTTGAATGATTTGGGGGGGGGGATTGGTAAATGAACCAGCTGGTTTATGTTAGTCTCAGATAGTACCTTGGGAAGGAAAGAGGGATTAGTATGGAAGAACACACTGCCTTTGTGAAATGAATAATAAGGGACTAAACACAAGGCCTAAAAACACAAACACTCTCCTGGCAGAAGTGGCAGCGGCCAAAAAATAAGACGTTATGTACTCACCATAACGTTCCATGTTGGTAGTCCATCTCACCCTTCATTTTTAAGTATGGGTTCGGAGCCGATCCTCTGCTCCGACTCAGCCGATTTACAAGCTGGAAGGCTTCTGATTGGCTTGTGGCTAAGCAGGTATCCCATGGTGCACCAGTACAATCCCCAGATCTTGTTTGCTGCTCACTAGAATAACAACCATAAAAACAAACAATACTAAAGGGTCTCCAACCAAGGGCAACCAAATTATTACTTCCAGATCTTCCAGGATGGGGGCAGGAGGCTGGGTTGGTAAAAATGAAGGATGAGATGGACTACCAACATGGAACGTTATGGTGAGTTCATAACTTCTTAATGTTAGGTAGTCAAATCTCACCTTCATTTTTATATATGGGACAGCATCCCTAGCGCCTTATTCTTGGGTGGCTCATTGGAAAATACTCGAGCACCGTGGAGCCAAAGGATGCTCTACCCCTGAATGCCAAATCCAATTTGTAATGTGTAATAAAAGTGTGACGGGTAGCCCACGTAGCTGCTGCACAAATATCAAGTGGTACCCTGGCTTGAAAGGCTGCAGAGGTAGACAGCGACTTGGTAGAATGAGCCTTGATCCTGTAGGGTAAAGGTTTGCCCTCAGAGCTACAGATAAAGGCTATACAACTGGAAATCCAATTAGATAGTGTCACCTTAGAAACTGGTAAGCCCAATCTAGAGTCAGAAAAAGAAATTAATTAATTGATCTGATTTTCTGAAAGCCTTAGTCTGCTGTAGATAAAAACATAGTTGTCTATGAACATCTAGCTGATGAAAACGGTACTCAGCTGCATTACAGTAGTCAGGGAAGAAAACTGGGAGTTCTACTGACTGCTTTAATGTAGCATTAGAATTAACTTTGGGGACAAAGAAGGGATTAGTGCGTAATGACACCCTGTCTTTGTGAAAAATCAAATATGGTGGCTTAACAGACAAGGCCTGTAGCTCCGATACCAGTCTAGCTGATGTGATAGCTACCAAAAACAAGGTCTTCCAAGACATAAATTTTAGAGAAGATGAGTGGGAAGGTTCAAAGGGGGGAGAAGTCAATTTGGACAACACAAAATTTAAATCCCAAGAAGCTACTGGTTCTTGCAGAGGTGGTCTCAATAGAGTGGCCCCTTTCAAAAAGGTCTTGCATAGCTTTTGAGACATTAAATTTGTATCTGGAAAACCTAAGTGAAAATGAGAAATCGCCGCCAATTGGACTCATAGTGGCAGCGGCAGATCCTTGCTGAAAAAGCTCAGAAAGAAAATCCAGAATCACAGGGATAGAAGCAGTGTATGGATCTACATTCATTCTCTGTGCCCAAATAGGTTCATAGGTTCATACTAGGCTATCTGCCCAAGGGCATTTATAAGCCTAGCCCATAGTTATGTGGCTTTCGCCACCCCTTTAGTTTGAATAAAAACTATGCCTATCATTTTGCTGTGCCTCTGTCAAGCAGTGACACTGAAGTAATCCCTGGGGTATATCTGCGATCTCCCATCCATTGGTCAAGATTCATCTTGAACAAGGCCAGCGAGGTGCTCTGCCTCACATGTACCGGGATTTTGTTCCACAGCATAGGGAGTCTCTGGGTGATGAATCTGTCCCTCCAGCACGTTCTATTTATAACCGTGTCAAGGTTTAAGTCTCCCGCCCTTGTGGTTCTGAGGGATCTAGATTTTTTGAGGTGAAGCATATTCATCAAATCTGGGTTTGACATGGCCTTATATGTCAGGCACAGGTCACCTCTGAGCAAGCGGTATGAGACTGGATAGAGCTGGAGTTCTTTCAGTTGGGCAGCATAAGACATAATTTTGAGACCCTTTATCCTTTTGGTGAGGAACTTTTGGGGCCTTTCAAGCTGCAGCAGGTGTCTGGGCAGATACATTCCAAACGGGGCATTGTACTCAATCATAGGTCTAATGAGTGATGAGTACAAGGGGACGATGACCTCCCTTGATCTAGATGTGAATCCCTTCATGATCAGGTGGGCGATATAGAAGGTTTTCCTAACTACTTTAGCAACATGAGTGTCAAATGAAAGGCTACTGTCAACCTGGGTCCCCAGATCCCCGATGACTTTTTCTGTGCTCAGTGGATTGCCACCTATATGGTAGCTAGGGGTAACCTTGTTTTTCCCGAAGGGTATGACTATGCATTTTTTGGCGTTTAACTTCAGGCCATGGCTCTGGCACCAGTTATCCGTTTCTGTGAGGCCCTTCTGGAGGATATCTGTGTCAGATGTGTTTTCGACTATGGCGCCCAGTTTGCAGTCATCTGCAAACTTTGTCAGCAATAACCCTCCTGTGTTTGCTTGTACTTCAGAAAAGTAGATGCCGAACAAGAGTGGACCCAGGACTGAGCCCTGTGGGACACCACTTGTGACAGGCTTCGAGTCTGACATGGCTCCAGCAACTCTGACCCTGTGGGTTCTATCACTTAGCCAGTTTGCAACCCATCTTGTGATGTATGGGTTTACATTCAAGCTGATGAGTTTTTCGATGATACCTGAGTGGGGTATTGTATCGAAGGCCTTTGCCAGGTCGAGGTAGGCTGTATGGACTGCCTTTCCCTCATCAATGGCCTTGGTGACTGTCTCGAAAAAGTCAACCAAGTTTAAGAGGCAGGATATGCCTTTGACAAAGCCAAACTGGGTTGGATCCAAAGTCTGCAAGTTCCCTATGTCTTTATTTATGAGTTCCATTATGATCCTCTCCATGGCTTTGCAGATAAGGCTTGTCAAGCTAATGGGGCGGTAATTTCCAGGGTCTGTGGAGGCACCGCCCTTATGAAGTGGGACCACAGTCGCGTCGCCACTCCTTGGGTACGTATCCTGAGGTGAGGCTAAGATTAAACAGCTGTCCTAACTGTGGGTTTAATTCCTCGTTGAGTTCGTGAAGCACACAGCCGGGGACACCATCTGGTCCCATGGATGCTGTGTTTTTTGCCTTAGTGAGGGCAGTTCTCACCTGGGCATTGGAGATGTTTGGGGGCTACAATCCTCTGGAATAGATATCTCTCCTTTTGGGGGGGAGAAGTTTGCACTGAACCTGTCAGCCAGTATGTTGGCAATGTGTGTAGGTTCAGTAATTTTCATATCATTTTGAACTAATTCTGAGCATATCTGGGAGTTTCCTCCTAGGTTTCTAACATAGCTAAAGAAGGCCTTATGATTGTCTTTAGAGTCCCTGGCGATTTTTCTCTCAAAATTTGCCTTGGATGATTTTATGAGAGCTCTTAGTTTTTTACTTATAATGATCAAAGGTGTCTTACCTTTCAAGAATTTTGCTCTATCTTGTAGTAGCTTCCTCCTTTTGTTGTAGAGCTTGTTTATGGCTGGGGTCCACCAGACTGGACGCTTGCCTTTGGTACAGAGAGTCTTAGTTTTGTTTGGGATTGCCTGATCCATGCAGTCCTGTAGGTGCTGGTAGAAGGCATTTGTAAGTGATTCAGCGGTTTGAGTAATGTTTACCACTGGCTCAGGGGCCTTAAAGGAGACCACACTAGTTTTAGAAGTGTGAAATCGGCTTTTGAGAAGTTTTTACTGTGGTCTTTTTGTTTCAGGTGGGGGCGGGATGAGGACCTCCAGCGAGATTAGTTTATGATCTGATCTCACCAGTGAGGGGTATACTTCCGGTGTTGAACATTTTGATCCCATGTTCGTGATGATGAGATCAAGTATGTTTTCTCCTCTTGTGGGGATGGTGACTAGTTGTTCCATGGCATTTGAGTTTATGAACTCCAGGAATCTTTGGGTTAGGGTGTTCGGGCTTGAGTAGTATTCCCAGTCTATATTAGGGTAGTTGAAGTCACCTAGTATGATGGTGTTTGGAGATACATTTATCCCCTCCAATGTTTTCAGGAAGGCCATGTGAGGTTCCTGAGTTTGAGAGGGTGGCCTGTAACATGCTACAAATTGCAGAGCAGTCTTGCCTATGGTTAATTGCACCTGGATGGTCTCCGATGCATCGTGTGTTGCCACCAACCTTGAGGTGTGGGTGTCCTTTATGAATATGGACACCCCCCCTCCTTTCTTGGTGTTGTCCGGATTTTGGGGCCGGAACGCATGATATGAGGTGAAACCTGTTAGTGCTGGGGTGCTCTCAGGAGCCTTGAACCAGGTTTCTGTCACAGCACAGACATCAATGTTCTCCGTATTGAGAAGGGCCTCGAGTGCGTGCATCTTGAGATTGAGACTTCTGGCATTGAGCAGCATTACCCTTAGTTTTTTTCCTTTTTGGTGTTCTAGGGTGGTAGGTTTAGAATTTGAGCCTTGCCTAAAAAAGGCACTATGGGGGTGGCAAGAGCCTTTGCCAATATCTGGAAGCCCAGGGGTGACAGGTGCAAGCCGTCCCATTTACTGCCATACAGCCTCCTAGTTGAAGGTTTATGGGAAGACATAAGAATATGTGACACTGAGGATGATACGTCATGAAGCCTGACTATGGATAGAACTGGAGCAGCCACGCTGTCAATTTGAGGGTGTGGATTGAGGGGTGTAGCGAACCAGACATGTGAGTCAATAGATCTGGAGCTGGGTCCAGAATCCAAGGATCATCCAGGAGGAGAGGCTCGAGGAAGGGGAAACAGACCTGAAGAGGCCAGTAAGGAGCAATGAGGATGAACTTGCTTCCCAGCCAACTCACTTTCTGAATCACTTTGGAAATGCAAGGGATTGGAGGAAAGGCATACAGATGTCCCATGGGCCAATCGTGAGCTGGAGCATCTCTGGAAGACTCCCCCGGAGGGGGACTGAGGGAAAAATAGCTGCTGATTTGGTATCGACTGGGCTGGCAAAAAGGTCGCAGCAAGGCTGCCCCAATTCCAGAAAATCTGATCCACTGTTTCCCGTTTCAGAGACCACTCATGAGGCATTAGGATTGCCCGGCTGAGCTGGTTGGCTATCACACGTTGGTCATCCCTGGAATGTGCGCTGCAACCAGAAAGCACTGGGAAGAAATCGCCCATTCCCAAACTCGCATGGCCTCTCGACAGAGTGGGTAAGATCTGGTACCGCCCTGTTTGTTGATATACCAAACCACCGACATGTTGTCTGATTGTATCGCAATTGTCCCTAGAGGAAGAAGGTCTTGAAGTGCTTGTAATGCCAGAAGCACCGCCCTCATCTCCAGAACACTGATATGCAGATGAGCTTTGTATTCTTGCCATGTGCCTTGGACAGTCCTGCCGAGATAATACCCCCCCCACCCGATCTTGGAGGCATCCGTGGTCACAGTGGCAACGGGTTGGGCCGGAATAAAGGGGGCACCCGTGATCAGTTGATTGGGAGCTATCCACCAATGAAGGTCCTTCTTGCATGATTCCGTCAGCAGGATAGGATGACTCAGTGGGAGAGACTGGAAGGACCACTGGGAAGACAGAAGCCACTGGAGAATTCTCATGTGCAACCTGGCTAATGGTACCAATAGAAATGTGGAAGCCATAGTCCCAAGGAGCTGAAGAACCCACTTCGATTTGACTTTTCGCAACGGGAGAAAATGTTGAACTTGGGAGATTAAGTTCTGTGCTCTTTCGGTGGGGAGACTAGCTTTCATGCTCACTGTGTCGACCTCTGCGCCTATAAAAATCACAGATTGAGAGGGTAATAAATGCAGATTTTTTTCAATTTATGGAGATCCCTAACTGAGCACAAAGTTAAATCGTGGCATCCCTGTTTTGAAGGAGTAGATGCCTGGTGGGGGTGGTCAGTAGCCAGTCGTCCAAATACAGAAACACCTGGAATCCCAGACGTCTCAGGTGAGCTGTCACTAGTGCCGTGCATTTGGTGAACACCCTGGGGGCTGTGGTGAGACCAAAGGGCAGAGCGCGAAACTGATCGTTACTGGCTCCCAGCCGGAAGCGTAGATGGCTTCTGGACACCTTGTCCATTTTTATGTGGTAGTAGGCGTCCTGAGGATCCAGAGAGCACATCCAAAAGTCTTTCCCCTAACAACGGGAGAATAGACTGCAGTGTTACCATCTGAAACTTGTCCTTCACTGATTCGTTCAATCTGCTGAGGTCCAATATTGGCCTCCAATCCCCAGTTCGTTTTGGAACTAAAAAGAAAGTACAGTTTTGTACCTACCATAAATGTAGATGTTCGAGTGCTAATACAGCTGCAGTCATAACAGATGGGTTTTCCTGCCGTCAGGCGGGTCCTCGGTCGGCCGAATTCCAAAGTCTAGGTCCGGCGTCGGTTGCCGTCGCTTCTTCCCTGACGTCAGTGCGACAGGGGTATAAAAGAACCAGTCGATGCCATTTTCTTCAGTTTTTCTTGCCCCAGATGTCAGGTGCCCCAAGTAGGAAGGCAATACATAAATTTGTGTAATAATACAATGCAGTATAATCAAAAAACAGTAGCTGCAAGCAAATACACCATAAAAGAATACCCCAATCAGGTTGTATGAGAAGGTGTTAGCCATTAGGCCTGTCCCAGAGGGGGAGGAGGGAGGGAAACCTGGACTGCAGCTGTATTAGCACTCGAACATCGACATTTATAGTAGGTACAAAACTGTACTATGTTCCTCGTGCATACAGCTACAGTCATAACAGATGGGTAGAATACCAAAGCTAAAATAGGGGTGGTAGGCACTAGGAGGAGCCAGGATGCCCTGCAAAACTGCAGTGGCAAAACCTGCTCTAGATTTGGAGTATAAAGGCAGGTGATAGTGCTTGGAGAAAGTATGCACAGAACTCCAAGTGGCAGCTTCCAAAATATCTTTGGTAGGGACCACCCTGAGGAAAGCTGCAGAGGTAGCTGTGGCCCTTGTGGAGTGAGACCTGATGCCTGCAGGTACAGTTTTACCATGAAGAGAGTAACAAAAGCGTATGCAGTGGGCTATCCATTTTGAGATTGTCTGTTTTGAAATAGGCTTCCCTTGAGCCCCTGTAGCATAGGACACAAAGAGTTGCTCTGATTTTCTGAAAGTCTTTGCTCTGTCCAAATAATAACGTAGTTGCCTGTGAATGTCCAAAGAATGTAGTAGTCTTTCCCCTTTGTTTTGAGGATTGGGGTAAAAGGTAGGTAAGTGGACAGCCTGATTCAAGGCTACCCTGGATACTACCTTTGGCATAAAAGAAGGATTGGTTCGTAAGGAAACTCTGTCCTGATGGAAAATGATGAAAGGCTGTACAGCCATGAGGGCTTGTAGTTCCAAAACCCTGCGAGCTGAGGTGATAGCCAGCAGGAAGGCTGTTTTCCAGGACAAATAGTGTAGTTCTGTTGAGGCAGCTGGCACAAAAGGAGGCAAAGTCAGTTTCTCTAGAATGAAATTGAGATCCCAAGCAGGCACTGGTTGTTTCCTTGGGAGTTTTATATTCTTAGCCCCTCTGAGAAACTGTCTTAAGAGGGGATGAGAGAATAAAGGAGGATCAGTGTTGTATTCTGCAGAAATGGCGGAGGCATGGATTTTGATGGAAGAGAATGAAAGTCCACTGCTTAGCATCTCAGCTAGGTACTGTAATATTTGAGGTAAATTCAGTATTCCAGGGTTCTGGCCCTTTTTCTCATTCCAAGCACAAAACCGTTTCCATTTGGCGGAGTAGGCTTTTCTAGTAGAAGGCCTTCTGGCCTCCAAAATGACATCCTGTACCTCCTTGGAGAGTAGGGTCTGTTGTGAATTTAAGGAATCTTCCATGAGGCTAGATTGAGTGTTTTCAGCTGACTGTGAAGGGTTTTGAAGTTGTGCTGAGTCAGAAGAAGAGGCATAAGAGGTAGGATCCATGGTGGGGAATGCGTCAGGCTCCTCAGGAGTGGGTACCAGTGTTGCCTTGGCCAGTCTGGAGCGATGAGAAACATCTTTGGTCTGTCTGCTCTGGTTTTTAATAGAACTTTGGGCAGCAGAGGAAGAGGTGGAAAGGCATAAACTGTCATTGTTGTCCAACTGAAAGAGAGTGCGTCCACTTTCCAGGCCTGTGGATGAAACGTCCTTGAGCAGAATTTTGCCAATTGGTGATTTCTGTGGGAGGCAAAGAGATCTATGTCTGGCCTTCCCCATGCTTGAATTATCTTTGAAAAAACTTGAGGATGCAACTTCCATTCGTGTGGATCTGTCATATTTCTGCTTAGGTTGTCTGCCAGCGTGTTTTCCTTGCCTGGCAGGAACTGTGCTTGAAGCTTGATTTGCAATTCTAGAGCCATGTTCCAAAGAGACATGGCTAGCCTGCATAGGGGTTATGAATGGGTTCCTCCCTGTTTGTTTATGTACCACATTACTGTGGTGTTGTCTGTCCTTATCAATAGCTGGCCTGGATGCAGCAGGTCTTTGAAAGCTATAATAGCATTTATCACTGCTAGGATTTCCTTTTGATTGATGTGTAGGTGCTTTTCCTTTTGGGACCATCTGCCCTGAATGCACCGATCTGTCATGTGCGCCCCCCAGGTGTAATCCGAGGCATCTGTTGTGATGATTTGACTTGCTTGAGGCTTGCAGAATGGGAGACCTGTGTCTCTTTGGCATGCTTGAGCCCACCACAGAAATTCCTTTTGAAGACATGGAATTAGTGGTATTATTGTTTCCAAGCTGTGGCTGTGCTGAGACCATAAGTTTTTCAGGTACCATTGAAGTTTCCTCATATGCAGCTTTGCACATGGGATTAGTAGGATGCAAGATGCCATGAATCCCAGAGCCTGCAGGATTTTCCTTGCAGTCAGCCTGGTGTAAGTCGCCAGTTTTCTGAAGTATTGAGTTAGTTGCCCTTGTTTCTCTGTCGTGAGGTAGGCCATCTGGGTGTTTGTATCCAATTTGGCACCCAGGAAAATTATTGTTTGAGAGGGTATTGGCCTTGATTTCTTTTTGTTGACTGTGTATCCCAGGGAATTCAACAACCTTATTACAAAAGCCAGATGTTTCAGAAGTATGTGCTTGCTGTCCGCTTGGATCAGGCAGTCATCCAAACATGGGTATATTTGTATCCCTTGCAGTCTGCAGTAGGCAATTACTGATGCCAGGCATTTCGTGAACACTCTGGGCGCAGTAGATAAGCCAAAGGGCAATGCAGAGAATTGATAATGTGTTGAACCTGCAAGAAATCTGAGGTATCTTCTGCAATATTGTCTGATTGGGACATGCAGGTATGCCTCCTTGAGGTCCAATGTTACCAGCCAAGACTCCTTGCCCAGCATGGGAAGAAGCTGCTGTAATGTGAGCACCTTGAATTTTGGCACAAGTAAAAATGTGTTTAGGATGGATAGGTCCAAAATAGGTCTCCAATCTTTGCCCTTCCTTGGTACCAGGAATAGCCTGGAATAAAAACCTTGACCCTGTTCTTGTGTAGGTACCTCTTGAATAGCTTTCATGTCCATGAGATCTGAAATTTGTTTTTGTGCCTCTGCCCTTTGATTGTGTGGCAGGATTGGCATGCCTCTCATTTTTGGAAGGGTGTGAAAGTGGAATCTGTAGCCTCCGTCTATAATGTCCCAGGATCCATTTGTCTTTTGTGACAATACGCCAATTTTTTGAAAATAATGCCAGTTTTCCGCCTAAAGGTGCTGCCATTTGAGCCTTGCTTGGCATACAAAGGGGAAAGTCATTGGTTCTGCTTTCTGAATGGCTGTGAACTATCCTCACCACCTCTTTGGGTAGGTGCTTGCCATTGTCTGCCTCTAAATGATCCTTGAGATTGCCCTCTATCCCTCGGGCGCCTGTATCTACCTCTCTGGGGTCTGTCCGTGGCTGGAAAGGACCAATTTTTTGAAGGTCAATTTCTACTGAAACGTGGAGGTTGTACCTGTAGGAAATCTTTCACTGTTTGCATTGATTTTGCCTTTTCCTCCATTTTCTTTAATACCTCCTCAGCTTTAACACCAAACAATACATCTTTTTGCAGAGGTGCATCCAGTAATTTAGCTTTGACATGATCTGGTAAGGTTTGCTCTTTGAGCCAAGCATGTCTACGTATGACTGATCCTGTAACAGCAGCTCTACATGAGGCCTCTAAAGCATCAAAACCACATTGCAAGGTATGTTTACCTACTTGTTCTGCACTATGCATCAAATCCTGCAACTCCTTCAAATCTGGTTGTTCAGGTTGTGACATTTTGCTTCTCAACTGTGATAACAGAAACTGTTGGTACTTTAACATATGGAACTGGCAGTTTAAAGCCCTCATGGATAAGGTGGCCGAGGTGTATACCTTTGTCCCCCACCTTTCTAAAGCTCGGGAATCCCTCTCTGAAGGTAATGGATTTTTAGCAGTGGAGGCCTTAATTCCCTTGGGGCCCTGTGAGATAGTTTCTGGGTCAGCCGCATGGCTTTTGTATAGGAATTGGTGTAAGTCAGGAACCCGGTAATACCTGTCAGGCTTGACTGGAGCTGGAGGTAGAGAGTCTGGGTTGAGGCAGGACTCCGAATACACATCATCAAGGATATCTAAGACAGGAGGTATAGCCAGAGGCCTGTGCTGAGGGAGCAAGAGAAAATCCCTAAGCCTTTTCTTGGAGTCTGAGTACTCTTGGCCTTCCCAATGGAAGTGTTCCCTCAAGGTATGCAAGGTTTCACCAAAAGAGTAATCTTCAGGGGGAGACAGAAGGAATGGACTCCTCTGCATCAGAATCTTCAAAAGGGGAGTAAGAATGTTCCTGGTCATCAGAATGTTCTGAAATAATGGAAGCCTGGTCAGAGGAGGGGGATTCTTCCTCCACTCTGGGCCTTTTTTCCGGGGTGGGGGGGGGTTGAGAACCCCTGATAAGAGTAATTAAGTCCTCAGCCATTTTGAGCATCTGTGTTTTAGGCATGGGGCCTTGAGAAGGGCCCTGTGGGGATTGTTTTTTAGAATGCATGGCTGTCTTAGACTTAGTGAAAGCCTTGATGGAAAAAGAAGAGGAAGGCCTGAAGGCACCTTGAGAGGAGGCAGACCTGTCTAAACTCTGAGTTTCACCGCCAAGAGTGGCTTCGGTATCTGTAGTTGGGGTGTGGGCTGAAGAGCCTGTGACCTCGGGTACAGAAGACACCGCCAATGAAGTGTCGTCGGTAGTCAGGGGCTGCGTAGGCGCCTCGCTGAGAACCAAACCACCTGAAGTAGGCTTTGGCGTGGTGTCGGAAGAGGCCACGGACCTCGTGTGTCGGTCCTTATCTTTGTGTCTTTTAGTCAAAACTGGAGTCGGAGTATCCAACGACATTATATAGTTACATTTTTTGCCAAAAAAGTGCTGGGCGAACTCCGCCCGACGCTTAATGGTGCGTTTGTTGAATGTAGCACAAAAACGACAGGCCGAGACGTCGTGGTCTGGGCCTATGCAAGGAATGCAGAGGGAATGAAAATCCTTATGCGGCATTTGCTTCCCAAATTAAATACAATTATTAGCTTTGTCTGACATCGGTCTGATGCAAGAAAAGTTTCCCCAATGGGGTACTTAGCTTTCAAGAAGACTTCGGTTGCAGATATTCGTAATCTCAGGAGCTGGCCGACCGGCAGTTGCGAACTGCTTCTGCTTCGGGCACCACGCGGCAAGAAAGACTGAAGAAAATGGCGTCGGCTGGTTCTTTTATACCCCTGTCACACTGACGTCAGGGAAGAAGCGACGACAACCGACGCCGGACCTAGACTTTGGAATTCGGCCGACCGAGGACCCGCCTGACGGCAGGAAAACCCATCTGTTATGACTGCAGCTGTATGCACGATGAACATCCTGGAGTAAGTTCCGGATCCTATCTGGTCTGCTGTGATGGGCTGGATGACTCTTAAGAGCAACTTGCTGATCTCCACAGTTGCCTGCTCCCTGTGATTGGGTGGTACATCTGGGATCCTTTTGGGAACAAAGGGCATGATATAGCCTCTGGTAACAACTCTTTGTACCCACTTGTCTTGGGTGATATTTAGCCAAGCTTCTTGGTACAAAGAAATGCGACCCCCGACCGGCCTCAGAGAAGCACAGTTGGGCTCCACATCAGGAGCGCTGAAAAGGCCGTTCTCGAAAGGAATCACGGCTTTGTTGGTATCGCGGACCGTCCCTGCCTCTATGGCGACGTATGCCATTTCCTCCTCCTTGGATTCTGAAGGAGGATTCACCCTGTGTGTCAGGAAAAACCCTGTGGGACTTCTTGAACCACATTTTACTGCCCCTTTGACCCTTGGGGTATGGTCTGGAAGGGACAGTAAAATGCACTCCCACGGCAGAAAGCATCTTTCCTTCTTGCTCACACTGAGTGAGTGTATCCTTCACCTTGGAACTAAACAATGAGGAACCATCAAACGGGGCGTTGGTGAAAGTAGACTTGAACAGTTCCACAAAATTACATAAGCGCATCCAGGAGTGGCGCCTCAAGGCAACTCCGGAACCCACTGCTCTACTCGCTCCATCCGCACCATAAGAGATGAGTCACATGGAGGAGTTAACCACAGAATTTAAGGTGGACAACCGAGTAGAAATCTTGTCAGGAACTCCCTCAGTACACTCACCTTGTATGGAATCTCCTAACTCCTTGAGGAGATCCCTCTGCAACCTCGTGAAGTGCATGAGATAGTTCAGCGATCGAAGGGTAAAGGCCGCTGAACTAAAAATACGCTTCCCAAATCTGTCCATCTGTCAAGACACCTTGTTTGGCAGATGAACAGATGAAGATGTCTCCGCTAACTCCTCCTTCGTGGCCACCGCCACCACCATGGCATCTATGGGAACACCCTTGGACGAACTCCTTTACCAGTACGGGCAGACAAGAACTTATTTGGTCTCCTGGGGACTGGCTCCACGGTGTTAGGAGTATCGCACACCTTTCGACTAAATCCATCAGTTCATCAAAAGGTGGAGACACCCAAGAGGCAGAAGGTTGAGACCCGAAAGCCTTCAGGTACACAGACTCCTCATCAGAAGGGTTAACAATGGGCCAGTCGCACCTCTGCCAAAGGATCTCTAAACCGTCCACAAAGGAGACATCAGAGGATGACTTGGGGGGACCCTTCCGACTCCTCAAGGTCAGTGTCGGATGTCAAAGACTCATCCTGGGAGTCTATATGCTTCCTCTTACATAACCTCTTCCGGGGGTGCTCCTCGGAAGAGTGGGGGCCACCAGCCGATGGCTCCTGAGGCTGCGGGTCTCTGCAGTCTCCAGAGAGAGTAGGGGCTGAGAATGACATGGGTGCTCTTGGGGGAAGAGTGCTGTCGCCACTGGTAGGGGCTGGAGAATGAGACAGCACGCTCCTCATCATCTCAAATGCCGACCTCCCCCGCTCCGAAGAGATGAGGGTCGGCACCAGAGCTGTCGGCTCCGAGATAGATGCAGGGTCCGAGCTCACACTGGCCAAAGCACCTAGAGGAAGGCTCGGAACCGAAGATTGATAGCAACCCTCCCTGTCGGTGCCAACAGGAGAGCTTCAGCCCCTGGACACGATGGACGGCACCGAGCGTGTCAGAGCCGAACCCGGCTCCAAGGCAGCAACAAGGTAGTTGGAGACGGCATTTCCTCCATTGGCACCAAGCACTCCGGCTCTGAAAGGCCAGTATGGCTCGGAGGAGGAATAGCAGACAAGGGCAAAGCTGGGCCAAGTGGCTCCGGAGCCAACTGGGTCGGAGCCAACAATAATTTTGGTAAGGCAGACCACTTCAGGAGTCTCAGCACTACCCTATCCACATCTTCTTCTGAAAGGCTCCTGGAAGACATAGTTGGGGATATTGACCTGGGGGGCACTGGAGACTTAATTGTTACAGAAACCGGTAGGGAGCTTACAGACCGGCTCTGAGTAGCAGAGTCAACTGCTGTATCAATAGGTTCAGAGATCTGTTCCGAAACACCTGGAACCGACTGACACCACCATGCTCCTCTCCTTCGGCTCCGAAGGCCGAGTCGTCGAAGAGGCAGATTTGGATTGTTTTGACTGTTTAGGAGGTGGTTCTGAGAAAACAGCCAGTGCCGGAGAAGGCCTTTTTGAGGATTTTGATTTCCCAGACTTGGAGGAAGCCGAAGAACTGGATAGTGCTTCCTCAAAGCATGGTTTCAATAGACTCTTGAGTATTAGTTTGTTCTTTCTCTCCTGTAACACTCTAGGAGAGAAAGCATGGCAGAACAAACACGATTCCTGTAAGTGGATGGCCCCTAGGCAGTAGACACAGCTACTGTGGCCATCCATTAAGGACCTCTTTTGGGAGCATTTCATGCACTTTTTGAACCCCGATGGTTTATGTTCCTTACTTTCCTTAGACATTACACACACACAACCCAGAGAGACTGAAAAAGCAAAAAAGGAGGACTAGGTCCTCTAACTAAAACGGGCCTAGCCCTAAGGAGGAGCTACATGAGGACTAGGTCCTCTAACTTAAACAGGCCTAGCCTGGTGTAGAGAAAGCTAGCTAAAGGAGTTACATGAGGACTAGGTCCTCTAATTTAAACGGGCTTAGCCCGTTGTAGTGAAACTAGGTCTTCTAACTTAAACAGACCAGAAAGGAAAACACACAAGAGAAACCGTAAATGACACAATAAATTTCTATATTCCTAAAAAAACAGGTAGTATACTTGCAATCCTAGTAATTTCACAAGCGGATCCCCGCCAAAATAATGTCAAAATAGCAGAAACTAACTGCCAACGGTGACCAAAAAAGGTCAGAATAACAACAGACAAGACAACAGGAGCCCCTGTTGACTAAGGGCGGAAAACCGCCAAAAATTCTACCTAATCAAAAAATGCGTAATGGTGCCTAAAACTAACTCGCACACAGGATACCAATAACAACTAGTAAAAGTAGAGTTGTGTACCTACCATAAATGTAGATGTTCAAGTGTATTCACTGTTGCAGTCATTACTCTTGGGTTATCCTGCTGGCAGGCTACCCGCAGTCGGCCTGAATTCCAAAGTCCTGGTCCGGCGTCGGTTGCTGTCGCCTCTTCCCTGACGTCAGTGCGCCACGGGTATAAAAGATGCAGCTGACACCATTTTCTTCAGTTTTTCTTGCCTCAGATGTCAGGTGCCCCAAAAGGGTAGGCTAAAAATATAATGCCAATAAACATACATGCAGTAAAGAAATATTTCCTTCATCTATAAGCAAATACACCACATAGGTTGTTAGAATAGAGAAGTACAGATAAACCCCAGCCAAAGAAAGGGGGACAGAGGGAGGGTAACCTGGACTGCAACAGTGAAGACACTCGAACATCTACATTTATGGTAGGTACACAACTGTACTATGTTCGTGTTTCACTGTTGCAGTCATTACTCTTGGGTTGAATCCCAAAGCTGAGGATGGGTGGCTGGGCTAAATAGGATTAGGAGAGGCTATGAGGCCCTGCTGAACTGCAGTGGCAAAGCCTGCTCTGGATTTAGAGTAAAGAGGTAAGTGGTAGTGCTTTGTTAAAGTGTGCACTGAACTCCAAGTTGCAGCCTCTAAGATGTCTTTGGTTGGTACTCCTCTAAGGAAGGCTGCTGAAGTGGTTGCTGCTCTGGTAGAATGAGGCCTAATGCCCTTAGGCACTGATTTGCCATGCTGAGAATAGAAGAAACAGATGCAATGAGCTATCCATTTAGAAATAGTCTGTCTTGAGATAGCCTTTCCTTGTGATCCTGCAGCATATGACACAAAGTTGCCCAGTCGTTCTGAAAGCTTTAGTTCTGTCCAAGTAGAAGCGTAGCTGCCTGTGTATGTCCAAAGAATGCAGAATTTTCTCACCCTTGTTCTGTGGGTTTGGATAAAAGGTAGGCAAGTGAATGGTTTGGTTGAGGGCCACACTGGACACCACCTTAGGCATGAATGTTGGGTTTGTCCTCAGAGAAGTTCGCAGATGACTGCAAACTAGGAGCCATAATCAAAACTCCAAAAGATGTGGACATCCTACAAAAGGGCCTTGCTGAGACAGATGCCTGGTGTCAGAGCCATGGCCTCAAGCTCAATGCCAAAAAGTGCATTGTCATTCCTTTTGGTAAAAACTCAGTACCCATGAACTACCACATAAGTGGTAGCCTACTTACCACCGAAAGTGTGATAAGAGACCTTGGGACACAGGTGGACAGTAGTCTCTCCTTTGATAATCACATCGCCACAGTAGTCAGGAAATCCTTCTATGTGGCACACCTCATCACAAAAGGTTTCTCATCCAGGAAAAAAATAAGTCATTGTTCCCATCTACTTGTCACTCAGACCCATTATAAAGTACAATGCCCCTTTTGGTATGTACCTCACAAGACATCTACAATTGGAAAGGCCACAGAAATACCTCACAAAGAGGATTACAGGCCTCAAAGAGATGCCCTATGCAGACAGTCTCAAAAAACTGCAGCTTTACTCCGTTGCATATCACCTACTCAGAGGCGATCTCTGCCTAACACACAAAGCTATGTCAAACCCAGAGCTTTTAGACATGCTCCACTTAAAGAAATCCCAATCCCTATGAGCTCTAGGGACCTAAACCTCGTCACCACAATAAACAGAACATGCTGGAGGGATACATTCCTGTCCCAGAGACTTCCCATACTCTGGAACAAACTACCTATCTATATCAAACAAAGCTCCTCATTAGGACTGTTCAAGAAAAATCTTGATGATTGGATGGGAGATAGGAAATTCACCCCGGGGATCATTTCTGTGGCTCTGCTCGACAGTGGCACAGGAAAATAATTTTCTTGGGTGGCGAAAGCCAGGGTACCTTTGACTAGGCTTATATAGGCCCTAGGGCCAATAGCCTAGTACCTGCCTATGAACCTATTAGAAACCCAGTCTGGATGAAAAATGATAAAAGGTTCCACAGCCATGAGTGCCTGTAACTCCGAGACTCGTCTTGCAGAGGTTATTGCTAGGAGCAGAGCTGTTTTCCAGGATAAGAATTTTATATCAGCTGTTGAGGCTGGCTCAAAAGGAGACAGTGTGAGTTTCTCCAAGACATAATTGAGGTCCCATGCCAGAATTGGTGCTTTCCTTGGAGGCCTGATGTTTTTGGCCCCTCTGAGGTACTGCCTTATTAAAGGATGAGAAAAGATAGGTGGTTCCATATTGTAATGGGCTGAAATGGCAGAGGCATGAATCTTAATTGATGAAAAGGAAAGGCCTTTGTCAGTCATCTCAGTTAGGTATTGCAAAATCTGAGGGATATTTGGTACATACGTGTCAATGCCTTGTTCCTGGTTCCAAGCACAGAATCTCTTCCATTTTTTTGCATAAGATTTTCTGGTACTGGGCCTCCTGGCCTCCAACAGAACATCCATAACAGCTTTTGAAAGAGGAGTGTTCTGAATGGCTACATTATCCACCATGTTGCCAGATTTAAGGTCCTGAGTTGGCTGTGCAGGGTCTGATTGTTTTGTTGGGTCAGCAAGTGAGAAGTCTGAGGCAATATCCATGCTGGACCTTGAGACAAGTTCTTTAGGATTGGGTACCAGTGCTAGCCTGGCCAGTCTGGTGCAATCAGTATCATTTTTGGCTTCTCTTGTCTGACCTTTAAGAGTACCATGGGAAGGAGAGGCAGTGGAGGAACGGCATATACTGTTAGATGTTTCCAGCTGAAGGATAGGGTGTCAACTCTCCATGCTTGTTTGTGATAAATCCTTGTGCAAAATCTCTGTAATTGGCAGTTGTGAGAGGAGGCAAATAGATCTATGTCTGGGCATGCCCATTTCCTTGTTATCATGCTGAAGACTTGTGGATCCAGTTTCCACTCGTGGGGATCCATGAGGTTTCTGCTTAGTTAATCTGCCAGAGTATTTGTTTTTCCTGGCAGGAATTGTGCTTGCAGGTGAACTTGAAAAGTCAATGCTGTGTCCCATAAGGTCATTGCTTGTCTGCAGAGGAGGTAGGAATGTGCGCCTCCTTTCTTGTTATTGTACCACATGACTGTAGTATTGTAAGTCTTTATCAGTAGCTGTCCTGGATGAAGTAGATACTTGAAAGCTGTCAGGGCATTCTGAACAGCTAGCATCTCTTTTTGATTGATGTGAAGATGCATCTGGCTTGCAGGCCATGTGCCCTGAATACATTTTTCTGTCATATGGGCCCCCTAGGCATAATCTGATGCATCCATTGTCAGTGTCTGTCTGTCTGACTGTGGGTAAAGTGAATGGCCGACCCTTGTTGTGGTGACGGGCCTGGGCCCACCATTGAAACTCCTGCTGCAAGCAGGGAATGAGGGTAATTACTGTCTCCAGGCTGTGGCAATGCTGATTCCAAACACTTTTTAGATACCACTGTAGTTTCCTCATATGCAGTCTGGCATATGGAATTAGAATGCAGGATGCCATGAAGCCCAAGGCCTGCAGGATTTTCCTTGCAGATAACTGGGTCTTTGTTGCCAACATTTTGAAGTAAGAAGTTAGTTGCCTTTGTTTGTCTGGCATGAGATAAGCCATCTGGGCAGTTGTATTTAAGCTTGCACCCAGGAATATTATCTCTTGAGAGGGTACTAGTTTTGATTTCTTTTCATTTACTGTGTACCCTAGGCAAATTAGTAATCTTTTTACAAACGCCAGATGCTTTAGAAGAATTTCTTTGTTCTCTGCTTGAATAAGGCAGTCGTCCAAGTAGGAATAGATTTGAATTCTTCTGTCTGCAAAATGCAATTACTGGTGCCAGACATTTTGTGAAGACCATGGGTGCAGTAGAGAAGCCAAAGGGCAGTGCAGAGAATTGGTAGTGCATTGAGCCAGCTATGAATCTGAGGTATCTTCTGCAAGATTGTCTGATTGGGACATGCAGGTATGCCTCTTTTAGGTCCAAAGTTACGAGCCAAGCCTTCTTGCCCAGCATGGGCAGTAGCTGCTGTAGAGTCAGCATCTTGAATTTTGGAACCTCCAGAAACGTGTTAGACAGGTCCAGTATTGGTCTCCAGGTTTTGTCCTTTCTGGGCACTAAGAAAAGTCTGGAGTAAAATCCTTGCCCCTGCTCTTGTTGTAGTACTTGTTGAATGGCCCCCATGTCCATGAGGGTTGTAATTTGCTTTTGCGCCTCTGCCCATTGATTGTGTGGCAGGTCTGGCATACCTTTTGCCCTTGGTAGGGTATGAAAATGGAACCTGTAGCCTTGGGAAACTATGTTCAAGACCCATTTGGTAATCATTTGCCAATTGGGTGAAAAAAGTGCTAGTTTCCCCCCCAAGGGGGCTGCCAAAAGAAAAGTGCTTGGATCTGGCAGAGGAAAGTCATTGGGACTATTTCCTGTAAGGTTGCGATTTGTCTTCTCCGCTTTTGGAGGTAGAAGCACCCCATTGTTTAGCCCTGTATGAGCCTTGGGGCTGAGATCTGCCTCTGGAACGTCTGTATCTGCCTCTTTGTGGCCTGTCTGACACTGGAAAGGACCACTTTTATGAAGGCCAGTTCCTGCTAAATATGGGTGGCTGTACTTGTAAGAAATCCTCAATTGTCTGCATGGATTTAGCTTTATCCTCCATTTTCTTCAACACCTCTTCTGCTTTAGCACCAAAGTATCATGCTGTAAAGGAGCATCTAAAAATTTTGCTTTAAAATGATCAGGCAGATTCTGTTCCTTTAACCAAGCATGCCTTCTAATAACAGAAAGTACAGTTTTGTGCCTACCATAAATGTAGATGTTCGAGTGTTCACACTGCTGCAGTCATTACACTTGGGTTATCCTGACGTCAGGCGGTCCCGTAGTCGGCCAGAGTTCCAAAGTCTTGGTCCGGCGTCGGTTGCTGTTGCCTCTTCCCTAACGTCAGAGCGCCAGGGGTATACAAGATGCATCAGACACCATTTTCTTCAGTTTTTCTTGCCCCAGATGTCAGGTACCCCCCAAGTAGGTAGGCAATACATATTGCTAATCAAAAAAAAAAAAAAAAAAAAAAAAAATATATATATATATATATATATATATATATATATATATATATATATATAAAATAAAAACAATACCTTCAGTTACAAGCAAGTACACCACACAGGTTGTATAGGATAGAAAGGTATAGATAAGTTCAGCTAGTTCAGAGGGGATGGAGGGAGGGTAACCTGGACTGCAGCAGTGTGAACACTCGAACATCTACATTTATGGTAGGTACAAAACTGTACTATGTTCATCGTGTTACACTGCTGCAGTCATTACACTTGGGTAGAATCCTAAAGCTAAGATTGGGTGGCTGGTCTATAAAGAGCTAGGATTGGCTATGAGGCTCTGCAGAACTGCAGTGGCAAATCCTACTCTGGATTTAGAGTAAAGAGGCAGGTGGTAATACTTGGTAAAGGTGTGCACTGAACTCCAAGTTGCAGCCTCCAAAATTTCCTTGGTAGGTACTCCTCTGAGAAAGGCTGTTGAAGTGGCTGTTGCCCTGGTGGAATGTGGCCTAATGTTATTTGGGACTGATTTTCCATGCTGTGTGTAGCAGTACCGAATACAGTGCCCTATCCATTTGGATATAGTCTGCTTTGAGATAGCCTTGCCCTGAGATCCTGCAGCATATGCTGCAAACAGTTGCTCAGGTTTCCTGAAAGCTTTTGTTTTGTCCAAGTAGAAGCGTAGCTGCCTGTGTATGTCCAAAGAATGCAGAAGTTTCTCCCCTTTATTCTGGGGGTTTGGATAAAAAGTTGGCAAATGGATGGTTTGGTTAAGAGCCACACTAGATACCACCTTTGGCATAAAGGTAGGGTTTTGTCCTTAAAGATACCCTGTCCTGATGAAAAATTATAAAAAGTTTCACTGCCATTAATGCCTGTAGCTCTAAGACTCTTTGTGCTGAAGTTACTGTCAGGAGCAGAGCTGTTTTCCATGATAAAAATTTTACATCGGCTGTATTGGCTGGCTCAAAAGGTGGTAGGGTCAGTTTTTCCAAAACGAAATTGAGGTCCCAAGTTGGTGTTGGTGCTCTCCGGTGCGGTCTTAAGTTTTCAGCCCCTCTGAGGTACTGCTTTAGCAAGGGATGAGAGAATAAAGGAGGATCCATGTTGTAATGTGCTGAAATGGCAGAGGTGTGGATCTTAATTGAGGAGAAGGATAGGCCTCTGTCCAGGATCTCAGTTAAGTATTGTAAAATCTGAGGATTGTTTGGAACAAGAGGGTCAAGGCTTTGAGCCTGGCTCCAGGTGCAGAATCTCTTCCATTTTTCTGAGTAAGCTTTCCTGGTGCTAGGCCTCCTGGCCTCCAAAATGACATCCATAACAGCTTTAGAGAGAGATGTTGCCTGTGTGACTAATGTATCTGCCATGCAGCCAGGTTTAGGGTTTTGAGCTGACCATGCAGGATCTGATTGTTTTGTTGAGTCAGGAGGTGTGGAATTTGAGGCAAAATCCATGGTGGGCCTTGAGCCAAGTTCCTTAAGATAGGGTACCAGTGCTGATGTGGCCAGTCTGGAGCAATCAGGATCATCTGTGATTTTTCTTGTCTGGCTTTTAGGAGTACCTTTAAAAGGAGAGGCAGTGGTGGTTAGGCATAAACTTTTAGGTTTTTCCAGCTGAACAAAAGAGCATCCACTTTCCATGCTTGTTTGTGATAAGTCCTTGTGCAGAATTTTTGTAGTTGGCAATTCAGTGGGGAGGCAAAAAGATCTATGTCTGGGCATCCCCATTTTTGCGTTACCATGCTGAAGATTTATGGATTCAATTTCCATTTGTGAGGGTCCATGATATTTCTGCTTAGATCATCTGCCAGAGTATTTTTCTTTCCTGGAAGAAATTGTGCTTGCAGGTGAACTTGATACTTTAGAGCTGTGTTCCACAATGTCATGGCTTGCCTGCATAGGGGATAAGAATGAGTGCTCCCTTGCTTGTTTATGTACCACATTACTGTGGTGTTGTCTGTCTTTAGTAATAATTGTCCTGGATGTAGAAGGTCCTTGAAAGCTTTTAGGGCATTTTGAACAGCCAACATCTCTTTTTGATTGATGTGAAGATGCATCTGGTCTGTGGTCCACTTGCCCTGAATGCATATGCCTGCCATGTGTGCTCCCCCAGGCATAATCCGAAGCATCTGTTAGAGTTTGCCTGGCTGTGGGATGGGTAAAAGGCTGACCCTTGTTTATGTGACATGCCTGTGCCCACCATCGAAACTCCTGTTGTAGCAGGGAATCATTGGTATTACTGTTTCTAAACTGTGAGTGTGTTGAGTCCAAACACTTTTTAGGTACCATTGTAATTTCCTCATATGCAGTCTGGCATATGGTAGTAGTAGTATGCAGGATGCCATGAATCCCAGGGCCTGCAGAATTTTTCTTGCAGGGAGATGGGACTTTTCTGCCAGTAATTGAAAATATTGAGTTAGTTGAACTTGTTCGTCTGGCGTGAGGTAAGCCATCTGGGCCGTTGTATTTAAGCTGGCACCCAGGAATATAATCTGTTGCGAGGGCACTAGTTTTGACTTCTTTTCGTTTACTGTGTACCCTAGAGAAATTAGCAACCTTTTTACAAATGCCAGATGCTGTACAAGAATGTCCTTTGTCTCTGCTTGAATGAGGCAGTCATCCAGGTATGGATATATCTGAATTCCTTTTTGTCTGCAAAATGCAATTACTGGTGCCAGGCACTTTGTGAAGACTCTGGGCGCAGTAGATAAGCCAAAGGGCAGTGCATTGTACCAGCTTTGAATCTGAGGTATCTTCTGCAATTTTGTCTGATAGGGACATGCAGGTATGCCTCTGAGGTCCAGAGTAACAAGCCAAGCCTTCTTGCCCAGCATGGGTAGAAGCTGCTGTAATGTCAACATTTTGAATTTCGGAATATCCAGGTAAGTATTCAGAATTGAAAGGTCTAGTATGGGCCTCCAGGCCTTGTCCTTTCTGGGGACCAGGAAGAGTCTTGAGTAAAATCCTTGTCCTTGTCCCTGTTGTGGTACTTTTTGAATAACTTTCATGTCCATGAGGTCTGAAATTTGTTTTTGAGCTTCTGCCCATTGATTTTGTGGCAGGTCTGGCATTCCTTTTAGCCTTGGTAAAGTATGAAAGTGGAAACTGTAACCTTGAGACACAATATTCAGAACCCATTTGCCTTGGGTGATCGTTTGCCAGTTTAAAAGTGCTAGTTTTCCCTCTAAGGGGAATTCCAAAAGGAACGTGCTTGGCATACGAAAGGGACAGTCATTGTGACTATTTCCTGTAAGGTTGAGACTTGTCCTCACCTCCTTTTGGGATTGAGGTGCCCCCACTGTCATTGTCTGTTTGAGGTTTGAGGTTGAGATCCGCCTCTTGGGCGTCTGTATCTGCCTCTCTGTGGCCTGTCTGACACTGGAAAGGACCAATTCTGTTGGCCAATTTCTGCTAAACTAAGGTGGCTGTGTACCTGTAAGAAATCCTTGACTGTTTGCATAGATTTAGCTTTATCCTCCATTTTCTTTAACACCTCTTCTGCCTTAACACTAAAGGTATCATGCTGTAAAGGAGCATCTAATAATTTTGCCTTAACATGATCAGGTAAACTCTGTTCTTTTAACCAAGCAGGTCTTCAAATCGCAGAACCTGTAACTGCGCCTCTACAAGAGGCCTCTAAAGAATCAAAACCAAATTGCAGAGTATGTTTTCCCACCTGTTCAACTGCATGCAATAAATCCTGCATTTCTTTACAATCAGGAGCTTCTGAGCTTGCAAGCATTTTCTGTTTTAACTGAGCCATTAAATATTGTTGGCACTTAAGCATGTGAAACTGGCAATTTAAAGCTCTTACTGCTAAAGTTACAGAAGTGTATACCTTTTTTCCCCATCTATCCAAAGCTCTGGAATATCTGTCAGAGGGTACTGGATTTTTTGCAATGGAAGCCTTAACCCCTTTTGGACCCTGGGAAATAGTTTCTGGATCTGCAGAAGGGTTTTTGTAAAGAAACTTGTGAGAGTCAGGGACTCTATAATACCTATCTGGCTTGGCTGGAGCAGGGGGCAAAGAATCAAGAGATAGGCTGGATTCCGAGAACACAATATCTAGCACAGGCGGAATAGCCAGGGGCCTGTGCTGAGGCAATAAAAGGAAATCCCTGAGCCTTTTCTTAGATTCTGAGTAATCCTGACTTTCCCAATGGAAAATGCTCCCTCATGGTATGTAGTTTCCCCAAAAGAATAATCCTCAGGAGGAGAGGCTGAAGGAAAAGATTCCTTCAGCATCAGAGTCCTCAAAGGGGGGTAGAGTATCCCTGGTCTGAAGAGGAATCAGAGGAAATGGAAACCTGATCAGAGGAATCATAGTCTGTATCCTGCCTATGCCTTTTCTCAGGAGGGGAATGGGAACCCCTGATTAGAGTAATGAGGTCTTCAGCCATTTTAAGCATCTGTTTCTTAGGCATGGAGGACTGTCCAGGAGAATGCTCTACTTGTTTCTTTGTCTTTAATGGTACCTTTGTCTTGGCTGTTGCTTTAATGGTAAGTTGTGAAGGTCTGAAAACACCCTCAGAAGCCGATGCCTGCTCAGCAGCTTCGGACCCATCTGAGGGATAAGTTTCCGTAGGCCCAATACCTTGAGTTTCCAGAGGCCTAGATGTCTCCATGTGGGAGTCGAAGTGGCCTGTGGCTCTGAGGTAGCGGGTGTCAGGGGCTGCGAAAGCGCCTCACTGAGAACCGGCGACTGGCCTAGAAGAGGTTTTGTCGTCGGTTTTGGACCTTGGATGCCCGTTTTTATCCTTGTCTTTGCGTTTTTTCAGTATTGAGGTAGTCAGTTGATCAGACGGCATAGTATAATTGAACCTTCGGCCAAAGTAGTGCAAAGCAAAATCAAAACGTCTTTTTATAGTGCGTTTGTTAAATCTAGCACAAAACCGACTAGTGACGTCGTGATCAGGGCCTAGGCATGGAATACAGTAAAAGTGGAAGTCCTTATGAGGTATTTGCTTCCCACAAGAAATACAATTATTGACTTTTTCTGACATTGGTCTGAGGCAAGAAAAAAGTTTACCCAACAGGGTACTTAGCTTTATTGAAGACTTCGGATCTGAAATTCGACTTCAAAAATCTCAGGAGTTGGCCGACCATCACTGGCGAACTGTTTCTGCTTCGGGCACCGCGTGGCAACGAAGACTGAAGAAAATGGCGTTGGATGCATCTTATATACCCCCCGGTGCTCTGACATCAGGGAAGAGGCAACAGCAATAGACGCCGGACCAAGACTTTGTAACTCTGGCCGACTACAGGACCGCCTGATGGCAGGATAACCCAAGTGTAATGACTGCAGCAGTGTAACACTATGAACATCAGTACAGTTGTGTACCTACCATAAATGTAGATGTTCAAGTGTATTCACTGTTGCAGTCATTACTCTTGGGTTATCCTGCTGGCAGGCTACCCCTCAGTCGGCCAGAATTCCAAAGTCTAGGTCTGGCGTTGGCTGCTGTCACCTCTTCCCTGATGGCAGTGCACCAGGGGTATAAAAGATGCAGCAGACGCCATTTTCTTCAGTTTTTCTTGCCCTAGATGTCAGGTGCCCCCAAAATTGGTAGGCTGAAAAATATGCCAATGAAAATGCATGCACAAAAACATTTCCTTCACCTACAAGCAAATACACCAAATAGGTTGTAAAGGATAGAGAAGTGCAGATAAGTCCCAGCAAAGAAAAGGGGGAAGGTGGGTGGGTAACCTGAACTGCAACAGTGAATACACTTGAACATCTATATTTATGTTAGGTACACAACTGTACTATGTTCATAGTGTTTCACTGTTGCAGTCATTATTTTGGGGTTGAATCCCAAAGCTGAGGTTGGGTGGCCGGGCTAAATAGGATTAGGAGAGGCTATGAGGCCCTGCAGAACTGCAGTGGCAAAGCCTGCTCTGGACTTGTGGCAAAGCCTGCTCTGGACTTAAGAGTAAAGAGGTAAGTAGTAGTGCTTTGTGAAGGTGTGCACTGAACTCCAGGTTGCAGCCTCTAAGATATGTTTGGTTGGTACTCCTCTGAGGAAGGCTGTTGCTCTGGTGGAATGAGGCCTAATGCCCTTGGGCACTGATTTGCCATGTTGAGAATAGCAGAAACGGATGCAATGGCCTATCCATTACGAAATAATCTGTTTTGAGATAGCCTTTCCTTGTGATACTGCAGCATATGATACTAAAAGCTGCTCAGTCTTTCTGAAAGCTTTAGTTCGGTCCAAGTAGAAGCGTAACTGCCTGTGTTATGCCCAGAGTGCAGAATTTTCTCACCCTTGTTCTGTGGATTTGGATAAAAGGTAGGCAAGTGAATGGTTTGGTTGAGGGCCACACTGGACACCACCTTAGGCATAAATGTAGGGTTTGTCCTCAGAGAAACCCTGCCTGGATGAAAAATGATGAAAGTTTCCACAGCCATGAGTGCTTGTAACTCCGAGACTCGCATTGTGGAGGTTATTGCTAGGAGCAGAACTGTTTTCCAGGATAAGAATTTTATATCTGCTGTTGATGCTGGCTTGAAAGGAGGCAGTGTGAGTTTTTCCAAAATGTAATTGAGGTACCAGTCCGGAATTGGTGCTCTCCTTGGAGGCCTAATGTTTTGGCCCCTCTGAGGTACTGCCTTACTAAAGGATGAGAAAAGATAGGTGGTTCCATATTGTAATGGGTTGAAATGGCAAAGGCATGAATCTTAATTGATGAGAAAGAAAGGCCTTTGTTCAGCATCTCAGTTAGGTATTGCAAAATCTGAGGGATATTTGGTACACGTGTCAATGCCTTGACCCTGGTTCCAAGCACAGAATCTCTTCCATTTTTCTGCATAAGATTTTCTGGTACTGGGCCTCCTGGCCTCCAAGATAACATTCATAACAGCTTTCGAAAGAGGAGTGTTCTGAATGGCTACATTATCCGCCATGCTGCCAGATTTAAGGTCCTGAGTTGGCTGTGCAGGATCTTATTGTTTTGTTGGGTCAGCAAGTGAGAAGTTTGAGGCAATATCCATGCTGGACCTTGAGATAAGCTCTTTAGGATTGGGTACCAGTGCTGGCGTGGCCCGTCTGGTGCAATCAGTATTTTTGGCTTCTCTTGTCTGACCTTTAGGAGTACCCTGGGAAGGAGAAGCAATGGAGAAAAGGCATATACTGTTAGATTTTTCCAGCTGAAGGATAGGGTGTCCACTTTCCATGCTTGCTTGTGATAAATCTTTGTGCAAAATCTTTGCAAATGGCAGTTGTGAGGGGAGGAAAATAGATCTATGTCTGGGCATCCCCATTTCCTTATTATCATTTTGAGGACTTGTGGATCCAGTTTCCATTCATGGGGATCCATGAGGTTTCTGCTTAGTTCGTCTGCCAGAGTATTTGTTTTTCCTGGCAGGAATTGTGCTTGCAGGTGAACTTGAAAAGCCAATGCTGTGTCCCATAAGTTCATTGCTTGTCTGCAGAGAGGGTAAGAGTGTGTACCTCCCTGCTTGTTTATGTACCACATGACCATAGTGTTGTCTATCGGTAACTGTCCTGGATGAAGCAGGTCCTTGAAAGCTGTCAGGGCATTTTGAACAGCTAGCATCTCTTTTTGATTGATGTCAAGATGCATCTGGCTTGCAGGCCATGTGCCCTGAATACATTTTCCTGCCATATGGGCCCCCCAGGCATAATCTGATGCATCCGTCGTCAGTGTCTGTCTGGCTGTGGGTAAACTGAATGGCAGACCCTTGTTGTGGTGACAGGCTTCTGCCCACCATCGAAAATCCTGTTGCAGGCAGGGAATGAGTGCAATTACTGTCTCCAGGCTGTGGCAATGCTGATGCACTTTTTAGATACCATTGTAGTTTCTGCATATGCAGTCTGGCATATGGAATTAGTAGAATACAGGATGCCATGAAACCCAAGGCCTGCAGGATTTCCCTTGCAGATAAGTGGGTTTTTGTTGCCAATTTCTTGAAGTATTCAGTTGCCTTTGTTTGCCTGGCATGAGATAAACCATCTGGGAAGTTGTATTTAAGTTTGCACCCAGGAATATTATCTCTTGAGAGGGCACTAGTTTTGATTTATTTTCATTTACTGTGTACCCTAGGCCAATTAGTAATCTTTTTACAAACGCCAGATGCTTTTGAAGAATGGCTTTGTTCTCTGCTTGAATTAGGCAGTCATCCAAGTAGGGATATATTTGAATTCCCTTTTGTCTGCAAAATGCAATTACTGGTGCCAGGCATTTTGTGAAGACCCTGGGCGCAGTAGATAAGCCAAAGTGCAGTGCAGAGAATTGGTAATGCATTGAGCCAGCTATGAATCTGAGGTATCTTCTGCAAGATTGTCTGATTGGGACATGCAGTTATGCCTCTTTTAGGTCCAAAGTTACGAGCCAAGCCTTCTTGCCCAGTATAGGCAGCAGCTGCTGTAGAGTCAACATCTTGAATTTTGGAACTTCCAGAAAAGTATTTAGTATAGACAGGTCCGGTATTGGTCTCCAGGTTTTGTCCTTTCTGGGTACTAGGAAAAGTCTGGAGTAAAATCCTTGCCCCTGCTCTTGTTGTGGTACCTGCAGAATGGCCCTCATGTCCATGAGGGCTGTAATTTGTTTTTGTGCCTCTGCCCATTGATTGTGTGGCAGGTTTGGCATAACTTTTGATCTTGGCAGTGTGTGAAAATGGAACCTGTTGCCTTGGGACACTATGTTCAGGACCCATTTGTCTTGGGTAACCATTTGCCAATATGATGAAAAAATTGGTAGTTTTCCCCCCAAGGGGGCTGCCAAAAGTAAAGTGCTTGGATCTGGTAGAGGAAAGTCATTGGGACTGTTTCCTGTAAGGCTGTGATTTGTCTTCTCTGATTTTGGAGGTAGGAGCACCCCACTGTTTAGGCCTGTATGAGCCTTGGGGCCGAGATCTGCCTCTGGGATGCCTGTATCTGCCTCTTTGTGGTCTGTCTGACACTGGAAAGGACCAATTTTTAGAAGGCCAGTTCCTGCTAAACCTGGGTGGCTGTACCTGTAAGAAATCCTTGACTGTCTGCATGGATTTTGCTTTACCCTCCATTTTTTCAACACTTCTGCTTTAGTACCAAACAAAGTATCATGCTGTTCATAGGTTTATACTAGGCTATCTGCCCTAAGGCATTTATAAGCCTAGCCCAAATTTTTGTGGCTTACGCCACCCCTTATATGAAAAAATACTGTGCCCATTAGTTTGTTGTGCCTCTGTCCAGCAGTGACAGAGATGATTCCCGGGGTAAACCTACGATCTCCCATCCACAGGTCTAGATTTCTCTTGAACAGAGTCAGCGAGGTGCTCTGCCTCACATGGACCGGGATTTTATTCCACAGCATAGGGAGTCTCTGAGTGATAAATCTATCCCTCCAGCACGTCCTATTTATATCCGTGCTAAGGTTTAAGTCGCTTGCTCTAGTGGTTTTGGTGGATTTGGATTTTTGAGGTGGAGCATGTCCATTAATTCGGGTTGGACATGGCCTTGTATGTCAGGCACATGTCACCTCTGAGCAGACGGTATGCGACTGAATAGAGCTGGAGTTTCTTCAATCTGGCAGCATATGACAGATTTTGGAGTCCCTTTATCCTTTTGGTGAGGAACTTTTGGGGTCTCTCCAATTGCTGCAGATGTCTGGTGAGATACATCCCAAATGGGGCATTGTACTCGATCATTGGTCTGATAAGTGAAGAGTACAGCGGAACAATGACCTCACTAGATCTGGATGTGAATCCCTTCATGATCAGGTGGGCAATGTAGAAAATCTTTCTAACCACTTTAGCAATGTGAGTGTCAAAAGAAAGGCCACTGTCAACCTGGGTCCCCAGGTCCCTGATAACCTCTTCTGTGCTTAGTGGATTGCCACCTATATGGTAGCTTGGGGTTACCTTGTTTTTCCCGAAGGGTATGACTATACATTTTTTGGCGTTTAACTTCAGGCCATGGCTCTGGCACCAGCTATCTGTTTCCGTGAGTCCCTTCTGAAGGATATCCGTGTCCGATGCACTTTCCACTATGGCGCCCAGTTTGCAGTCGTCTGCAAACTTTGTCAGCCAAAGTCCTCCCATGCTGGCCTGTACTTCTGAGAAGTAGATGCCAAACAATGCAATGTAATGGTGCATCTAATAATTTTGCTTTAACATGATCAGGTAGATTCTGTTCCTTTAACCAAGCATGCCTTCTAATAACAGAACCTGTAACAGCGGCCCTGCAAGAGGCCTCCAGTGAATCATAACTACATTGCAAAAGTATGCTTTCCCACTTGTTCAGCTGCATGCAACAAATCCTGCAATTCCTTGTTCTCTGAACATTCAGTATTTGCCAACAATTTCTGTTTAAGCAGTGGCATTAAATATTGCTGATATTTAAGCATATGGAACTGACAATTTAAAGCCCTTACAGCCAGGGTAGCAGAAGTGTCGACTTTTTTCCCCCCATCTGTCTAGAGCCCTAGAATCCCTATCAGAGGAGACAGGTACAGTGGAAGCTTAACCCCTTTGGGACCCTGAGATATAGTTTCTGGGTCAGCAGCAGGGTTTTTATATAGGACTTTATGAGAATCCGGGACCCTGTAGTATCTGTCTGGCTTAGCAGGTGCAGGGGTAGAGTCAGGGGACAGGCCGGACTCTGAAAATACATAATCTACAATGTCTAGAACAGGTGGAATAGCAAGGGGTCTGTGCTGAGGAAGTAGCAGAATGTCTGAGCCTTTTCCTAGATTTAGAGCAATCTTGGCTCTCCCAGTGGAAATGCTCCCTCATGGTATGCAGTGTTTCCCCAAAAGAATAATCCTCAGGAGGAGAGGCTGAAGGAATGGATTCTTCAGCATCAGAATCCTCATAGGGAAGCATGGAGTGATCCTCTTCAGAAGAGGAATCAAGAGGAAATAGAAACCTGATCAGAAGAATCATACTCTGTCCCTTGCCTAGGCCTCTTAGCAGGAGGGGAATGGGAGCCCCTGATCAAAGTAATTAGGTCTTCGGCCATTTTGAGCATCTGTTGAAAATGCTGTACTTGTTTCTTTGTCTTTAGAGCTGCTTTAGTCTTTGTAGCTGAAGATGGCTTAATATATAGTTGTGTAGGTCTGAAGACACCCTCAGAAGCCAATGCCTGCTCAGCGGCTCCGGGACCATCTGAAGGAATGATTTCCGAGTGTCCAATACCTTTAGTATCCAGAGGCCCAGTCGACTCCACGTGGGAGTCGGAAGCAGCCTGTGGCTCTGAGGTAGCAGGCGCCAGGGGCTGCGAAAGCGACTCACTGAGAACCGCTGACTAGCCTAGTAGAGGCCTCGTCATCGGTTTTGGACCTCTGATGCCTATCCTTGTCCTTGCATTTTTTTGTAAACTCCGGTAGTCGGCTGGTCCGACGGCATTATATAGTTAAATCTTCAGCCAAAGTAATGAAATGCAAAATCGAACCGACGCTTAATAGTGCGTTGGTTAAATCTAGCACAAAACCGACAGCTAGCAATGTTATTTATTTATTTATTTGCATTTGTTTAACCAGGATAGTCCATTGGGCTCGAAGAACCCATTTTCAATGGAGTCCTGGGGAGAAAAGCTCCACATACAGATTAAACAAAGATGAGGATATACATATACATTACATGGGGTTAACGTTATGATCAGGGCCTAGGCAAGGGATACAGTAAGAGTGAAAATCCTTATGAGGTATTTGCTTCCCACAAGAAATACAATTAACTTTTTTTGACATCGGTCTGGAGCAAGAAAAAATTTTTTCCAATGGGGTACTTAGCTTTAATGAAGACTTCGGTTCTGAAATTCGGATTTGAAAATCTCAGGAGTCGGCCGACCAGCACTTGCGAACTGCTTTTGCTTCGGGCACTGCGCGGCAAGAAAGACTGAAGAAAATGGCGTCAGCTGCATCTTTTATACCTCTGGCGCACTGACGTCAGAAAAGAGGCGACAGCAACCGACACCGGACCTAGACTTTGGAATTCTGGCCGACTGAGGGTAGCCTGCCAGCAGGATAACCGAAGAGTAATGACTGCAACAGTGAAACACGATGAACATCTAAGTTGTACTCAAAAAGGGCAAGCAATGCAACTGCCTAATATATTAGCAACACTAAATATACATTAAAGTTTCTAATAAAGCATTGAATACGATAGAATATAAAGAATTTTGAAAAACTTAGCCAGAGCCAAGAGAAGCACAACCGAACTTGTCGACATGGCAAACGAGATCTGGGGATTGTACTGGTGCACCATGGGACACCTGCTTGGCCACGAGCCAATGAGAAATCTTCCAGGTTATAAATCAGCAGAGTCGGAGCAGAGGATCGGCTCCGAACCCATATATAAAAATGAAGGTGAGATCGGACTACCTAACATCAAAGTTTTCCTGGACAGGAAGTTCAATGGTGTAAGGGGTGCGTGGTTTACTTAAAGCTTCCAGGATGAAACTGCGATCCCCATCAAGGCACTGGCTTCTTAAAGAGGCGTCGGAGTAGGAGGACTCGCTTGATAAAGGCCTTGCTGACTTTGTGACATTACAGAATGGGATTCATAACCCGCAAAAAAATCTGAAATGGTTGCTAACTGCTTTAAACTGCAGAGAAGCCCGAACCAGAGTCAAACATGTTAGCTAGGAAGAGTAATATATATGGTACAGATTTGTTTGGGGGGGGGATGCCCATATTATGAAACATTTTCACTTCCAAGTTAAAGCTTGCAAGCTGATTCCTCCTTGTAAGCTGACAGAATCTTAATACATCAGTGGATAAGGCTGGATTACTGGTCATCCTGGAAGTGGAGAAATCAGATGTTAGTCAGAGGTTGTGAAGTCTCTTGGACAGGCTGGATAGTAGATCCCAGTCTGGGATCCAAAATCCACGGGAAGTTCCCTGATGTGAGACCTCATGAGGCGAGACCAAATTTGCCTGTGCCAACAGGGCAAACAGAATCACTGTGACTTTGCATTTGATTGCCCTTAAATTCCTAGATTTCTGCAGAAAACAGAGGGTGACAAGCTTAAAGAATGTCAGGAGGCCACTGCTCAACCAAAGTGTTCGAGACTGTTCCTCCAGGGGGAACTACTGCAAAGAAAGTACAGCTGGGTAAAATCTTACCATAATAGATGATGCCTTTTTCTTCACTGCTGCAGTATTCTTAACACATGGTATACAGCGTGCAAGGCAACTGGATACCAAAGCCTTTAGGTTGCTGTCAGATGCGCAGTATGTCACTCGTACGCTCCTCATGTAGGGCAGGGCATAAAAGGGTCACTCAGACATACCTTTCTCAGAAATGAGAGCCCCGGGCAGGAACACCAGTCTAAGAAAGAAAGATGTGAGCAATAAATCCTGTCCTTCCATTCACTGCTGCAGTATTCTTAACACATGGGAGAGTGCCAAAGCGTAGGAAGAACGCAGGCAGGAGGAAGGACCAGCAGAGCTCTCAATGAACCCATGCAAAATGGCTCTTGCAAAATTAACCCTAGTTCCACATACTGCATCCAGTTTGTAATGTTTGGTGAAAGTATGCATTGAAGTCCAAGCAGTTGCTTCAAGGATGGAGTTGGTATCTAACCCCTTTTTAAAAAAGCAACGGTTCTGGTGGAAAGAGCCTTAGCAGAACAAGGAAGGCTTTTACCATGATGAACATAAGACATAGCTTTAGAAATCCAAATAGTCTACTTGGAAACAGACCAAGACCTAGGGTGAAAAAAGTACAGTTTTGTACCTACCATAAATGTAGATGTTCGAAGATCCACATTGCTGCAGTCATAACCTGTGGGTAGTCCGCTGTCCTCGGTCGGCCCGAATACCAAAGTGTTAGGCTGGCGTCGATCACGGTCGCTTAGATCTGACGTCAGTACGCCGTGGTACTAAAGCGCATGACCGATGCCATATCCTCAGTCTTTCTTGCCCCAGATGTCAGAAGGCCTTAAAAAGAAAGGTCATAGCCAAAAATAGAAAAATACCCAATCACCAAAATAGCAACAATAGATACACCACAAACCACACAGCCACCCCAAACTACAGAGGGGAAGGAGGGAGGGCAAATTGGACTGCAGCAATGTGGATCTTCGAACATCTACATTTATGGTAGGTACAAAACTGTACTATGTTCATCTCACATTGCTGCAGTCATAACCTGTGGGTAGAATCCCAAAGCAAAGGTAAAGGGAGGTTGGTAAAATCAGATAGCATTAGGAGCTGCTAACATGCCCTGTAAAACTGCAGTGGCAAACCCAGCCCTAGATTTGGAATAAAGAGGGAGATGGTAATGTTTAGAAAAAGTGTGCACTGAACTCCAAGTAGCTGCCTCCAAAATATCCTTAGTAGCTACTCCCCTTAAAAAAGCAGTAGAAGTGGCAGTAGCCCTAGTGGAATGAGGTCTGATTCCAGCCGGAACCTCCTTACCATGATGAGAATAACAAAAAGCAATACAATGGCCAATCCACTTAGAAATAGTTTGTTTTGAGACAGGTTTTCCTTGTGAACCCAAGGCAAAAGAAATGAATAACTGTTGTGACTGTCTGAACCCTTTAGTTCTGCTCAAATAATAACGTAACTGCCTGTGAATATCCAAAGAGTGCAAAATTTTTTCCCCTTTATTTTGGGGATCAGCATAAAATGTAGGCAAATGAATAGATTGGTTTAAGGCCACATTAGAAACAACTTTAGGCATAAAAGTAGGATTAGTACGTAGGGAGACCCTATCCTTATGAAATATCAGGAAGGGTTCAACTGCCATTAGAGCCTGTAATTCAGATACCCTTCTAGCAGACGTAATGGCCAACAAAAAAGCAGTCTTCCAAGACAAAAACTTCAACTCCGAAGTAGCTGCAGGTTCAAAAGGAGGTAAAGTGAGCTTTTCCAACACAAAATTGAGATCCCAGGAAGGAGTAGGAGCTCTCATTGGGGTCTTATGTTCTTTGCCCCCCTAAGAAATTGCTTAAACAAAGGGTGAGAGAATAATGGTGGGTCACAGTCATAGTGAGCAGAAATGGCTACAGCATGAAGTTTTACAGAGGAGAAAGACAAACCCTTGTCTAATAATTCTGTAAGATACTGAAGTGAAACACTCAAATTAGGCACTGAAACATCAAAGCTCTTTGCTTTGCTCCAAAGAAAAAATCTCCTCCATTTATCAGCATAAACTTTCCTTGTACTAGGCTGTCTGGCCTCCAAAATGACATTCAAAACTTGTTGAGGAAGCTGCGACCCCCCAGGGTCTAAAACAGAATACGCCAGGCTGTCAGATGCAGGGACTGAATCCTGACACTGCGGAAATGATTGCTTGCCTGGGACAAAAGGTGTGGAATTAATGGCAAAGGCCAAGGAGGCTCCCGTACTAAACTCCTCAGCAGAGGGTACCAGTGCTGTTGTGGCCAATCTGGAGCTATTAGAATCATGCAAGGCTTGTCCTGCCTCACCTTCAGGAGCACCTTGGGAAGGAGAGGCAGAGGAGGAAAGGCATAAACGTGAAGGTTGTTCCAACTGAATGATAGAGCATCCACTTTCCAAGCTTTTGGGTGAAACAGCTTTGTGCAAAACTTTGGCAGTTGGTAATTCAGTGGAGAAGCTAATAGATCTATGTCTGGAGTTCCCCAAGCCACCGTCAACTGTTGGAAAACATGAGGATCCAATTTCCACTCGTGGGGATCCACCATCTGTCTGCTCAAAACATCTGCTAAGGAGTTCTGTGCTCCTGGCAGAAACCTTGCCTGAAGAGTGAGGTGCAAACTGAGAGCAGTCTCCCACAAAATCATAGCTTGTCTGCAAAGAGGGTACGAATGGGTTCCCCCTTGCTTGCTGATGTACCACATGACTGTTGTGTTGTCTGTTTGAATCAACACTCGTCCTGGGTGAAGTAGATCCTTGAAAGCCATCAATGCAAATTGGACTGCTAACATCTCCTTCATGTTGATATGCAAATGCTGTAGTCTGGCAGGCCACGTGTCTTGAACCCATTTTCCATTGAAGTGTGCTCCCCAAGCCATGTCTGAGGCATCTGTCGTTAAGATCTGACTCGCCTCTGGTCGGGTCACAGAGAGTCCCTTGTTTAGGTGACATTCCTGAGCCCACCACAAAAATTCCTTTTGGATGCAAGGTATTATCTGAATGACAGTGTCCAAATCGTGGCAGTGTTGAGTCCATACGCTTTTGAGATACCATTGTAGCTTCCTCATATGCAGTTTGGCATTGGGAAGCACCAGAATACAAGATGCCATGAACCCCAAGGCTTGAAGGACTGTCCTTGCAGTCAGCCTGGACCGTAGAGACAATTGTTGGAAGTAAAGGGTAAGATTTCTTTGTTTGTCTGGGGTCAAAAATGCCATCTGAGAGGCTGTATTCAGTCTCACACCCAGAAAGCACATGTCCTGAGAGGGTACTAGACTGGACTTTGTTTCGTTCACAGAATACCCTAGGCACCTTAACACTGCCATAACATACTGTAGATGGTGAAGTAACTTGACTTTGTCTTGAGCAAGAATCAGGCAATCGTCCAAATAAGGATAAATTTGTATTCCCCTTAACCTTAAGAAGGCTATCACCGGAGCCAGGACCTTTGTGAACACCCTGGGCGCAGTAGATAAGCCAAAGGGCAATGCAGAGAACTGATAATGTAAAGTCCCAGCCCGAAAACGCAGGAATCTCCTGCAGCTGGCCCTGATAGGAATGTGAAGATAAGCCTCTGAGATCCAGAGTTACCATCCAGTGATCTTTGCCTAGCAGAGGCAGAAGTTGTTGCAAAGTTAACATCTTGAATTTTGGAATGTCCAGGTATGTGTTGAGAATAGACAAATCCAGAATTGGCCTCCAAGTGTTCCCTTTCTTTGGTACAAGAAACAGGCGACAGTAAAATCCTAGGCCTACTTCTGACGGAGGGACCTCCTGGATAGCCCCCATTTTTAGAAGTAAAGAAATCTGTTTGTGAGCCTCCACCTTTTGCTGAGGAGGAACGTCTGGCATGCCTTTGAAAGGAGGCAAGGTGTGAAAATAAAACTTGTAGCCTCGATCTATAATGTCCAACACCCATTTGTCCTGGGTGACTAAAAGCCAATTTTGCCTGAAAAGTGCCAACTTTCCTCCCAGAGGAGCTGCCAGACAGGAGGGATCTGGCAGCAGAAGATACAGGTCATTGGGTCTGTTTACGAAAAGGCTGACCCCTGCCCTCACCTGAAGATTGTGCAGGGGAACTCCACGTCCTCGGTCTGAAAGAACCCTGAGCATGAGCTCTGCCCCTACCACACGTCTAGATCTGCCCCTAGACTGTAAATCAGAAGAAGGATAAGCCCATCCCTTAGCAGGCCAATTTCTGCTAAACTTAGGGGGCTGCACCTGTAAAATTCCTTAACTGTCTGCATAGACTTAGCTTTGTCTTCCATTTTCTTCAAAACTGACTCCACAGGAGAACCAAACAAAACTTCAGATTGAAGGGGAGCATCCAAAATTCGAGCTTTAACATGCTCTGACAAATTCTGATCCTTAAGCCAGGCGTGCCTACGAATAACTGATCCAGTGGCAGCCACCTTGGAGGAAGCCTGAAGAGCATCAAAACCACACTGCAAAGAATGCTTACCCACCTGATCAGAGGCATGAACTAAATCTTGCAATTCCTTACACTCAATACCCTCTGCCAAAGCATCTACCTTAGATTTTAACTGACTTAAGAGAAAATTCTGGTACTTCAGCATATGAAACTGGCAATTCAAAGCCCTCATCGCTAGAGTGGAAGAGGTATACACTTTTTTACCCTACCTATCCAAAGCTCTAGAATCTTTATCCAGAGGAACCGGATTCTTTACAATAGAAGCCCTGACACCCTTAGGACCCTGGCTAATAGTCTCCGGGTCAGCTCTTGGGCTCTTATACAAATATTTATGAGCCTCTGGCACTCTGTAATACCTGTCTGGTTTAACAGGGGCAGGGGGTAAAGAATCAGGATTAAGGGAAGCTTCAGAGAAAACATCCTGTACAACATCCAAAACAGGGGGAATAGCCAAGGGCCTATGCTGTGGTAAAAATAAAAATTCCCTAAGCCTCTTTCGAGAATCTGAGAAATCCTGACCTTCCCACTTAAAATGCTCCCTCATGGAATGCAGGGTTTCAGAAAAAGAAAAATCCTCTGGGGGGGAAGCAGAAGGACAAGAATCCTCTGCATCTGAATCAGAATAAGGAGGAAAATCCTGAATGTCCTCAGCCGAAGACTCAGAGTAATCTGAAGAATGCTCCAAACCTTCCACCTCTGGCTCCACCCTAGGCCTCTTATCCGGGGGGGGGCATAGAACCCCTGATTAAAGTAATCAAATCCTCTGCCATCTTCAGCATATGCTTTTTAGGTACAGAACTAGGGCTGACACCAGTGGAAGACAAACCAGGCCTGACCTTGGAAGGAGCTTTAGAGACAGAAGTAGAAGGCCTAACCACCTTATGCAAAGAAGGGACTACAGAGACCTGAGAGGCCCCCTCAGCCTGACCCGACTCCTGAGAGGCCACATCCTGCAAGATTAAAGGCTCCCCCTGAGACTCAGCTGAAACCTTGGTTGGATCCACAGATTCCACCGTAGTTTCCAAAGAACCGGCGGCCGTAACGGACGACTCATCCTGCTTGGACTTTAACGTTTTTTCTTTACGCTTCTTAGCGGTAGCGGGCGTCGGAGGATCCGACGGCATATTGTAATTACACCGCTTACCGAAGACAAGTCTAGCACAATCTAACCTGCGTTTAATGGTGCGCTTATAAAATCTAGCACAAAAGCGACACCCGACTACGTCGTGCTCAGGCCCCAAGCAAGGAATACAGAGAGAGTGGTAATCCCTATGAGGTATCTGTTTCCCACAAGAAATACAATTATTCACTTTTTCTGACATCCGGATTTAACTGAGGCAAGAAAAGACAAAAATATTCCCCAACGGGGTACTTAGCCCAACTTGGTCTTAGGTCTGAAACTCAGAATACGAAAATTTCAGGACGCCGAACGGCACTTGCAAACGCTGCTTCTGCTTCGGACCATGCGGCAAGAAAGACTGAGGATATGGCGTCGGTCATGCGCTTTAGTACCACGGCATACTGACGTCAGATCTAAGTGACCGTGATCGACGCCAGCCTAACACTTTGGTATTCGGGCCGACCGAGGACAGCGGACTACCCACAGGTTATGACTGCAGCAATGTGAGATGAAGAACATCAAAAATCTAACCATACTTAATAATCTTAGCCTTATTAAAGTAAAATCTGAGTTGTCTACACACATCTAAGGTGTGGAGAACCTTTTACTAGAAGACTATGGTAAAAGAAAAAGGTATTGAATACACTGACTCAAATCAACTCATTCACCACCTTAGGCATAAAAGGAAGGATTAGTATATGCAGGGAGGCTCTGTCCTTAAGAAAAAATAAGAGCCTGAAGCTCAGACACTTGCATGGCAGAAGTAATGGGACAACAGAACAGTCTTCCAGGAAAAATGTTGCAATAAACTGAGGCAGCAGGCTCAAATAGAGTCTGAGTCAGTTTCTCCAAGACAAAAATTAAAATTTCAGGGAGGGGGAACAGGCTTCCTCGGAGATCTAATATGAAGGCTATCTTTAACTTCAGTTTTGTAAAGGAGGAGATAAAGACAGACAAGCAGAAAGAGTTGGTAAATGTGCCTCAACTCTAACATACAAAGCTATGACAACCCAGAGCTGTTGGACATGGTACACAAAGAAATCACAATCTCTCCGAACCACACTGTCCAGGGACCTAAACCTTGTCACCACAATAAACAGAACCTGCTGGAGGGATAGATTCCTGTCGGAGACTTCCCATACTCTGGAACAAACTACGCATTCGTGTCAAGCAAATCTCATCATTGGCTCTCTAAGGAAAATCTTGACGACTGGATGGGAAATAGAAAATTCACCCCGGCGATCACTTCTATGGCACGGTTTGACAGGGGCACAGGAAAATAATTTTCCTGGGTGGCGAAAGCCGGGGGAACCTTTTAGGCTAGGCTTATATAGGCCCCAGGGCCGATAGCCTAGTACCTACCTATGAACAGAAGAGTAGGCCAAACCAGCACTAAGCAATTCATACAAAGATGGAACCCAAAGAATCATCCAGAGTAAGTGGATCTAGGTTTCTTGAACACCACTAAATAGAAAAAGTACAGTTGTGTACACTTACCATAAATGCAGATGTTAGAGTGCATTCACTGTTGCAGTCATCACATTTGGGTTACCTGCCTGCAGGTAGCCCTGAGCCGGCCTGAATACCATCGTCTTCGGATTTGTGTGTCAGATGCTGTTGCTTCTTCCATGATGTCAGGGGGTATAAAAACAAGCAGGCGACACAATTACATCAGTTTTTCTTGCCCCAGATGTCAGGTGCCCCCAAAGCAGGAAGCAATTATATGGTATGGAAAGTACAGTTTTGTACCTACCATAAATGTAGATGTTCGAGTGCTAATACAGCTGCAGTCATAACAGATGGGTTATCCTGCCATCAGGCGGGTCCTCGGTCGGCTGAATTCCAAAGTCTAGGTCCAGCATGGGGTGTCGTCGCTTCCTCCCTGACGTCAGTGCAGCAGGGGTATAAAAGAGCCAGCCGACACCATCTTCTTCAGTTTTTCTTGCCCCAGATGTCAGGTGCCCCCAGAAGGAAGGCAAAACATAAACTTATGTAATAATGCAATATAGAATAATCAAAAAACAGTAGTTTGCAAGCAAATACACCATAAAAGAATACCCCAATCAGGTTGTATGAGAAGGCATTTGTCATAAGGCCTGTCCTGAGAGAGGATGGAGGGAGGGAAACCTGGACTGCAGCTGTATTAGCACTCCAACATCTACATTTATGGTAGGTACAAAACTGTACTATGTTCATTGTGCATACAGCTGCAGTCATAACAGATGGGTAGAATCCCAAAACTAAATATGGGTGGCAGGCACTAAGTGGAACTAGGAGGAGCAAGGATGCCCTGCAAGACTGCTGTGGCAAAGCCCGCTCTAGATTTAGAGTAAAGTGGAAGGTGATCGTGTTTGGAGAAAGTGTGCACTGAACTCCAAGTGGCTGCTTCCAAAATGTCCTTGGTAGGAACCCCCCTGAGGAAAGCTGCAGAGGTAGCTGTGGCCCTTGTGGAGTGGGATCTGATGTTTGAAGGCACAGTTTTTCCATGAAATGAGTAACAAAAGCGTATGCAGTGGGCTATCCATTTTGAGATTGTCTGTTTGGAGATAGCCTTTCCTTGAGCACCTGTAGCATAGGACACAAAGAGTTGCTCGGATTTTCTGAATGGCTTTGTCCTGTCCAAATAATAATGAAGTTGTCTGTGAATGTCCAAGGAATGTAGCAGTCTTTCCCCTTTGTTTTGTGGGTTAGGGTAAAAGGTAGGCAAGTGGATAGTCTGATTCAAGGCTACACTGGATACTACCTTTGGCATAAAGGAAGGGTTGGGTTCGTAAAGAAACTCTGTCCTGATGGAAAATGATGAAACGTTGCACAGCCATGAGGGCCTGTAGTTCCGAAACCCTGCGTGCTGAGGTGATAGCCAGAAGGAAGGCTGTTTTCCATGACAAATATTGTAGTTCTGTTGAAGCAGCTGGCTCAAATGGAGGCAGGGTCAGTTTTTCCAATATAAAGTTGAGGTCCCAAGCAGGGACTGGTGGTTTCCTTTGGGGTTTTATATTCTTAGCCCCTCTGAGGAACTGTCTTGAGAGGATGAGAGAATAAAGGAGGATCTGTGTTGTATTGTGCAGAAATGGCTGAAGCATGGATCTTGGAGGAGAAGGAAAGTCCACTGTTTAACACCTCAGCTAGGTACTGTAATATCTGAGGTAAATTTATTACCCAAGGATTCTGGCCCTTTTTCTGATTCCAGGCACAAAACCGTTTCCATTTGGCGGAGTAGGCTTTTCTAGTAGAAGGTTTTCTGGCCTCCAAGATGACATCCTGCACCTCCTTGGAGAGGAGGGTCTGTTGGGAAATCAAGGGATTCTCCATGCGGCTAGATTGAAGGTTTTTAGCTGGCTGTGAAGAGTTTTGAAGTTGTGCTGGGACAACAGAAGAGGCACCAGAGGCAGGATCTATGGTGGGGAATGTGTCAGGCTCTTCAGGAGTGGATACCAGTGTTGTCTTGGCCAGTCTGGAGCATTGAGAATCATTTTTGGCCTCTCTGATCTGGCTTTTAATAGAACTTTGGGCAGCAGAGGGAGAAGTGGAAAGGCATAGACTGTCAATGTTGTCCAATTGAAAGAAAGTGTGTCCACTTTCTAGGCCTGTGGATGATAGGTCCTTGAGCACAATTTTTTCAGTTGGTAATTTCTGTGGGTAGCAAAGAGATCTATGTCTGGCTGTCCCCATGCCGGAGTTATCTTTGCGAAAACTTGAGGATGCAACTTCCATTCGTGTGGATCTGTCATATTCCTGCTTAGGCTGTCTGCCAGTGTGTTTTCCTTCCCTGGCAGGAATTGTGCCTGAAGTTGGATTTGCAATTCCAGAGCTGTGTACCAAAGGGACATGGCTAGTCTGCACAGGGGGTATGAATGAGTTCCCCCCTGTTTGTTTATGTACCACATCACTGTGGTGTTGTCTGTCCTTATCAATAGCTGGCCTGGATGCAGTAGGTCTTTGAATGCCATAATAGCATTTTGCACTGCTAGCATTTTCTTTTGATTGATGTATAGGTGCTTCTCTTTTTGGGACCATTTTCCCTGAATGCACTTTTGCTGAAGTATTGAGATAGTTGCCCTTGTTTGTCTGGCGTGAGGTAGGCCATCTGGGTGTTTTGTATTCAAGCTGGCACCCAGGAAAATTATTGTTTGAGAGGGTATTAGTTTTGATTTCTTTTTGTTGACTGTGTATCCCAGAAAGTTCAACAGTTTTATTACAAACGCCAGGTGTTTCAGAAGTATGTGCTTGCTGTCTGCTTGGATCAGGCAGTCGTCCAGATATGGGTATATTTGTATCCCTTGAAGTCTGCAGAAGGCAATTACTGATGCCAGGCATTTCGTAAACACTCTGGATGCAGTACATAAGCCAAAAGGCAATGCAGAGAATTGATAATGTGTTGAACCTGCAAGAAATCTGAGGTACCTTCTGCAATCTTGTCTGATAGGGACATGCAGGTATGCCTCCTTGAGGTCCAATGTTACCAGCCAAGACTCCTTGCCCAGCATGGGAAGAAGCTGCTGTAATGTGAGCATCTTGAATTTTGGTACGTGCAAATATGTGTTTAGGATGAATAGGTCTAAAATAGGTCTCCAATCTTTGTCCTTCCTTGGTACCAGGAATAGTCTGGAATAAAAACCTTGACCTTGTTCTTTTGCAGGTACCTCTTGAATAGCTTTCATGTCCATGAGAGCTGAAATTTGTTTTTGTGCCTCTGCCCTTTGATTTTGTGGCAGGTTTGGCATGCCTCTCATTTTTGGAAGGGTGTGAAAGTGGAATCTGTAGCCTCTGTCTATAATATCCAGGATCCATTTGTCTTCTGTGACAATATGCCAATTTTTTGAGAATAATGCCAGTTTTCCACCTAAAGGTGCTGCCACTAAAGCTTTGCTTGGCAGGCAAAGGGGAAAGTCATTGTGTCTGCTTTCTGAATGACTGTGATCTATCTTCTCCACCTCTTGGGGTTGGTGCTTGCCATTGTCTGGCTCTGAATGATCCTTGAGATTGCCCTCTACCCCTCGGGCGCCTGTATCTGCCTCTGAGGTCTGTCCGTGGCTGGAAAGGACCAATTTTTTGAAGGCCAGTTTCTGCTGAAACGTGGAGGTTGTACCTGTAGGAAATATTTCACTGTTTGCATTGATCTTGCCTTTTCCTCCATTTTCTTTAGTACCTCCTCAGCTTTAACACCAAACAATACATCTTTTTGAAGAGGTGCATCTGGTAAGGTTTGCTCTTTGAGCCAAGCATGTCTATGTATGACAGACCCTGTAACAGCAGCTCTACATGAGGCCTCTATAGCATCAAAACCACACTGCAAGGTATGTTTACCTACTTGCTCTGCACTATGCAACAAATCCTGCAACTCCTTTAAATCTGGTTGCTCAGGTTGTGTCATTTTGCTTTTCAACTGAGATAACAAAAACTGTTGATACTTTAACATATGGAACTGACAGTTTAATGCCCTCATGGTTAAAGTGGCCGAGGTATACACCTTTTTCCCCCACCTTTCTAAAGCTCTGGAATCTCTCTCTGAAGGTAATGGGTTTTTAGCAGTAGAGGCCTTAATTCCCTTGGGACCCTGTGAAATAGTCTCTGGGTCAGCAGCATGGCTTTTGTATAGGAACTGGTGTGAATCAGGAACCTGGTAATGCCTGTCTGGTTTAACAGGAGCCGGAGGTAAAGAATCTGGGTTGAGGCTGGCGTCTGTGTACACATCATCTAATATATCTAAGACAGGAGGGATAGCCAGAGGCCTGTGCTGGGGGAGCAAGAGAAAATCCCTGAGCCTTTTCTTGGAATCTGAGTAATCTTGGCCTTCCCAGTGAAAGTGTTCCCTCAAGGTATGTAGGGTTTCCCCAAAAGAATAGTCCTCAGGGGGGGAGACCGAGGGAATAGACTCCTCTGCATCAGAGTCTTCAAAAGGAGAATATGTATACTCCTGGTCCTCAGAATGTTCTGAGGTAATAGAGGCTTGATCTGAGGAAGGGTAGTCTTCCTCCAATCTGGGCCTTTTGTCCGAGGGGGGGGGTTGACAACCCCTGATAAGAGTAATCAAATCCTCAGCCATTTTGAGCATCTGTTTTTTAGGCATGGGGCCTTGAGGGGGTCTGTGGTCCTTGTTTGTTTAGTTTTCATGGCTGCTTTAGATTTTGTGAAAGCCTTAATGGAGAAGGAGGAAGGCCTGAAGACACCTTGAGAAATGACAGGCCTGTCTAAACTCTGAGGTTCCCCGCCAAGAGTGGTGTCTGTATCTGTAGTCGGAATGGGGGCCGAGGAGCCTGCGACCTCGGGCACAGAAGACACTGGTAATGAAGTGTCATTGGTACTCAGGGGCTGCGTAGGCGCCTCGCTGAGAACCGGTAGTCGGCCTTAGCGTGGCTTCGGTAGAAGTCGCGGACCTCGTATGTCGGTCCTTATCTTTGCATCTTACTCAAAACTGGAGTCGGAGTATCCGACGACATAATGTAATTAAATTTTTTACCAAAATAGTGGTGGGCGAACTCCGCCCGACGCTTAATAGTGCGTTTGTTGAATCTAGCACAAAAACAACAGGCTGAGACGTCGTGGTCTGGGCCTAAGCAAGGAATACAGAAAGAATGGAAATCCTTATGCGGTATTTGCTTCCCACATGAAATGCAATTATTAACTTTGTCTGACATCGGTCTGAGGCAAGAAAAGTTTCCCCAATGGGGTACTTAGCTTTCAAGAAGACTTCAGCTGAAATATTTTCGTAAATCTCAGGAGCTGGCCGACCGGCACTTGCGAACTGCTACTGCTTCTGCTTCGGACACCGCGCGGCAAGAAAGACTGAAGAAGATGGCGTCGGCTGGCTCTTTTATACCCCCTGCCACACTGATGTCAGGGAGGAAGCGACAACACCCGACCTAGACTTTGGAATTCGGCCGACCAAGGACCCGCATGACGGCAGGATAACCCATCTGTTATGTCTGCAGCTGTATGCACGATGAACACCACACCCAGCAAAAAGCAAATACACAGGATATAATATATTCCAAATAAGAAGGAAAGGTAGAGCCAAGAGAATGGAAAAGAGCCAATGGGCTGGAGGGAGGGTAACCAGGAGTGCAACAGTGAATACACTCCAATATCTACATTTATGGTAATCTGTACTATGTTCTTCGTGTTTCACTGTTGCAGTCATCACATTTGGGTTGATTCCCAAAGCTAAAGAAGGGTGGAGGCAGTTAAAGAGCATTGGGGCTAGCAATCAGGGCCTGTAAGACTGCTGTGGCAAACCCAGCTCTGGATTTAGAAAAGATAGGCAGGTGGTAATGTTTGGTGAAAGTATGTACAGAGCTCCAGGTAGCAGTTTCCAGGATGTCCCTGGTAGGGACTCCTCTGAGAAATGCTGTAGAGGTAGAGGCAGCCCTAGTGAAATGTGATCTTATTCCCTGCGAGGTAGGTTTTCCATGGTGCTTGTAGAAGAAATGGATGCAATTGGCTATTCATTTGGAAATGGTTTGCTTTGAAATGGCCTTTCCCTCTGCCCCTGCAGCAAAACTAACTAGCATATGGTCAGATTTTCAGACGCTTAGCTCTGTCCAAACAGAATCTAAGCTGTCTGTGCATGTCCAGAGAATGCAGTATCCTTTCCTCCTTGTTTTGAGGGTTAGGGAAAAAAGTAGGCAAATGAATGGACTGGTTTAGAGCCACATTAGACACCACCCTGGGCATAAAGGATGGATTAGTGCTGAGGGAAACCATGTCCGCATGGAAAATAATGAAGAGTTCCACTGCCATGAGGGCCTGGAGTTCAGACACTCTTCTTGAAGTGATGGCTAGAAGTAAGAATGTTTTCCAAGAAAGGAATTTCAACTCTGCTATAGCAGCTGGTTCAAAGGGAGGGAAGAGTGAGTTTTTCCAATACAAAGTTAAGGTCTCAGGCTGGAGTGGGTGCTCTCCTGGGGGGGGGGGGGGGACTTACATTTTTGGCCCCTCTAAGAAATTGTTTTAGCAGGGATGAGAGAAGAGGGGTGGCTCAGTATTATAACATGTTGAAATGGCAGAGGCATGACTCTGAAGAGAAAGATAGGTCCTTGTGGAGCATTTCTGTTAAATATTCTAGAATATGGGGTAAGCTGGGCACCGTTGTGCCTTTTCCCTGATCCTGGCTCTAGGAACGGTATCTTTTCCACTTTTCTGAATAGGAGATTTTAGTGCGAGGCCTCTTTGCCTCAAGAATGACATCCAGTGCCTGCTTACTGAGGGCTGCTAGGGGTGAGCGCAGAGAATTAACCAGGCTGCAAGGTTCAGGGTTTGAAGCAGAGTATAATATGGCCCGTTTGCTGGGATAGCAGGGAAGGGGTCTGTGGCAGGTGCCATGGTTGTAGCACTATCAGACTGCGCAGAAGGGGATACCAGTGTTGACGTGGTCAGTCTGGGACAATCAGTATTTTCCTGGTTTTGCCCTGTTTTATCTTTAGTAGAACCTTCGAGAGGAGAGGCAGAGGGGAAAAGGCATAAATTGAGAGGCTTTCCCAGGTAAAGGACAGGGCATACACATTCCAAGCTTGACTGTGGGGAGTTCTGGTGCAGAATTTGTTCAATTGGTAGTTCTGAGGGGAGGCAAACAGGACTACCTCTGGTATCCCCCATTTGTTCCTCAAGAGCTTGAATATTTTGGGTTCCAGTTTCCATTCGTGAGGGTCTATGAGATTTCTGCTTAGGTAGTCTGCCAGTGAATTTAGTTTGCCTGGCAGGAATTGAGCTTGCAGGTTCACTTGGTAGTTCAAGGCTATGTTCCACAGAGCCATGGCTAGTCTGCAGAGTAGGTAGGAATGGGTTCCCCCCTGCTTATGTACCACATAACTATGATGTGGTATGTCTTTACTAACAGTTGTCCTGGAAGAATAAGGTCTTTGAAGGCTGTCAGAGCATTCTGTACAGCTAACATTTATTTTTGACTCATATGCAGGTGCATCTGATTTGGGTTCCATTTCCCCTGAACACACTGCCCTGCTATGTGAGCCCCCAGTGCATAGTCTGATGAGTCTGTTAGGGTTTGGGCTGCAGGGAGTAGAGTGAAAGGGAGTCTCTTGTTGTGGTAGCAGGCCTCTGCCCACCAAAGGAACTATGCCCTTAGACAAGGAATGACAGGAATCATTGTTTCCAGGTCCTGAGAATGTTGACACCATAAACTTTTTAGATACTATTGAAGTTTCCTCATATGCAGTCTTGCATATGGAATTAACAGAACACAAGAGGCCATGAACCCCAGGGCTTGCAGGATTTTCCTTGCAGATAGCTGGGTTTGTGTGGCCAGTAGGTTGAAATAGGTTGACAAATAAACTTGTGTCTCCAGAGTGAGGAATGCCTTCTGGGAAGTTGTGTTCAAGCTTGCTCCCAGGAATACAATCTGCTGGCAGGGTACTAGACATGATTTCTCCTCGTTGATGGTATACCCCAGTGAGTTTAGAAGTCTCTTTACAAATGCCAGGTGTTGTAATAGCAAGTCCTGACTTTCTGCCTGAATAAGGCAATCATCCAGGTATGGGTAAATCTGAATATTTCTCTGCCTGCAAAATGCAATGGCTGGAGCTAGGCACTTTGTGAACACCCTGGGCACAGTAGGGAAGTGCAGAGAACTGATAGTGCATGGAGACCGCACTGAAATGTAGGTATTGTCTGCAGGATTCCCTTATTGGGATGTGCAGGTAATCTTCTTTCAAGGTTGCCAGCCAGGCATCCTTGGCTAGCATGGGAAGAACCTGTTTAAGAGTTAGCATTTTGATTTTTGGAACCACCAGAAAGGTGTTGAGAATAGACAGGTCCAGGATAGGACGCCAAGAGTTTTCTTTTCTAGGAACCAGGAACAGTCTTGAATAAAAACCTTGTCCCCTTTGTTCTGCTGGAACAGGTTGAACAGCCCTGATGCTGAGGAGAGAGCGCACTTGTTTTTGGGCCTCTACCCACTGACTTGGGGGGATGTCTGGCCATCCACTTGGGGTTGGTAGTGAGTGGAAGTGGAATCTGTATCCTAAGGAAACTATGTTTAAAACCTATTTATCCTGGGTAATGAGTTCCCAGCTATTTGCATGCGGGGCGAGCTTTCCTCCTGAAGGAGCAAGTAGTTGAGCAGGGCTTGGAAGAGTTAAGGATAAGTCATTGTGCCATTTTTCCATAGGGGGGGGTGGCTTACTACTCCCTGCTTTGGAAGTGGGAGGCCCCCACTGCTTAGATCTTTGCATAGCCTGAGACTGAAGTCTTGGTGGTCTGCTGCTCCTGGGTTTGGACAGAGAAAGCCTGGATGGGACTGGAAAAGACCAGTTCTTTGAAGGCCAATGCCTACTGAATCTAGGAGGCTATACTTGTAAGAAATCTTTAACAGTTTGCATAGATTTAGCTTTTTCCTCCATCCTTTTGACGACAATCTGTTTTTGGGCAGATAACCCAAATGTGAGGACTTGAACAGTGAAACACGAAGAACATCCTCTTCCATTTGGATAAGTAGGATTTCCTAGTACTGGACTTCCTGGCCTCCTACAGGACCCTAAGCACATCCTCTGAAAATAAGTGTCTACGTGGAATCAAAATCTCCCACAGAGTCAGCTAAAGAGTAGACAAGTGAAGATGGATGAGAGATCCCTTGTCTTGTGCGACTAGATCCACCTTGTAAGGTAACTTGTGGTGATGGCCCTTGGCTAAGTGGAGAAGAGAAGGGAATCAAAGCTGCTTGGCCAAAAGGGAGTCACCATCAAGATTTTTGGAGAATCCTGTTGAATCTTGGACAGGACGTTCGGAATAAGAGGAAGGGGAGGGAAGGCATACATAAACACCCCCTTCCATGAGCATGAGAGGGCGACCACCTTCCACACCAGAGGACTTGGAACCCTGGCACAAAACTGTGAAAGTTGTTCATTCATAGAGGAAACCAATAGATCTATTTGAGGAGTACCCCACTGGTGGACAATGTTCAGAAACACATCCCTGTGAAGCATCCATTGATGGGATTGAGTCAAGGACCTGGTCAGAGTGTCTGCTACTGAATTTCCAGCTGAAGGAATGAACACTGCACGAAGGGTCAGCTGACGCTTCACTGCAAGATCCCAAACCAGGACTGCCAACTGGCAAGGAGGTAGGACTTTGTCCCTCCCTCCAGCTTGTTCACATACCAAAGGCCTGTGGTATTGTCTGTGAACACCTTGAGAGGTCCTGAGGAGAGGATGAAAAGTTTGCAGAGCCATCAACAATGCCCTCATCTCTCTGACGTTTAATTGCTCCTTCTGTTGAACAGGAGACCAAATGCCCTGAACCTTGAGAGAGAAAGCTGCACCCCCATCCCACATCCGAGGCATCTGTGAACAACTTCTGAACTGGGAGAGGTGGATGAACAGGAAGGCCTGGATTTATGGGAAGTTGCTGAATCCACCATTGCAATTCCTTCTTTAGACATGGTAGAAGAGAAACTAGAAAATCTAGAGGATGTGTGCATTTTAGAAAACACTGGAGCTTCCTCATGTGAAGTTTGGTTAGAGGGAACATGGGAATGGTGGATGCAATAAAGCTCAAAACTCTGAAATACTCCCTAGCCATAATGGAGGGCAGGAGATGATTCTGGAAGTAAACAATGAGCGTGTGTACCTTTGGAAGAGGCAGGGATGCCAGCATAGGCACCGTCTGTGTCCTGCACTCCAGGAACACCTAGTCCTGAAAAGGAGTCAGAGAAGACTTTGAAATTTATAGTGAACCCCAGGTCTTGCAGAAGAGAAACGGCAAAGTGGAGATTTTTGCAAAAAAAAAAACTCTGGTGAGAATGCCTGGAATAGGAGCTCGTCCAGAAAGGGGAAGACCTGAATCTCTAAGTCCGCAAAAAGCAATCACAGGTATGAGGCATTTGATGAATACCCCTGGGGTAGTAGAAAGGGGAAAACAGAGAACTGAAAATGCAAGGAAGCAACACAGAAATGTAAACTTCCTGAAAAGGGGATGAATAGGAATGTGAAAGTACAGGAGTACTATGCAACTGAACTTACCTGGAGGAACTCTTACCTCCTTCTCTCTTACTTTTTTGCTGTGGTCGAGACTGCCTACAAACAAAGGCTGACTTAGGATAATTCCTTTGAAATTTAAGAACAGGAGAAACATGTTCCAGATCCTGGAACTCCTTACCTTTTTCCTGCAGGGGACTAACAAATCTGCAGCAGTAGTACCAAACAAGTACTTGTTATTTATAGGGCATCCATCAGCTTTGTCTTAATGTCATCAGGCAAAGGTTGAAGGCGTAGCCAAGAATATCTCCTCAGTACAGAGCCAGAAGCTGCAGCTCTGGAAGAAGCACCTTTCTGCATCATAGCTGCATTTAATGGAGTGTCTAGCTACCCGAGAGGAAGCCTCCAACAGAGACCAGGCAGAAGTCTCAACCTCAGAATCAGGGACGTCAGCTAAAAGTTAACAAATCTGGGAAAGCAGATCCAAGACATACTTGGTCATTAGAGTCTGATAATTTATTGCTCCGAAGGAAAGGGTGGCAGAAATGCAAACTTTCTTATCCAGCCTTTCCACAGTCCTACTCTCCTTATCAGATGGAGGAAGCTTAGTGGAAGGCAGTAGTTTGGAAAGCTTATCAGAAGCTACAGAGGAATCAGCAGAAGGGCACTTGTATAAATGTTTCTAGTCCTCTGGCACTTGATAGAAATGGTCAGGTTTCTTAGGGGCAAGGGGTTGGGAATCTGCAGCCTGTGAAGCAGAGGAAAACACAGGCAAAAAAAGAAGTTATGTTTTACGATAAACTTCCATCAGTCTTCACTTATCCTTGACTGTGGGTTTGGTTCTGTATCTCAGAACTGACTCAGCCGTTATTCCAGCTCATGCCTTCCAAAAAAAAAATTTGAGCTCAACTTTACCCATAATGCTCCCTTCAGGATCAACTCAGCTCAAGTTTGCATAAGATAGTGACAGACCGGAAATAGACCAGAGATCATAATTGTACTAAAATGAAATCCAATCTATCAGGATAGATCATTCCACCAAGAAATCTGAAAGGCTGGGGGGGAGGGGGGGAATGTCAAGGATAACTTAAGATTGACAACGCAGATGGAACATTATGCTAAGACATATCTTATATGATGTTGTCAATCTTCACTTAATCCTTGACTGTGTGACAGAATCCCCAGCTACCTAAATCTTGGGAGGTCTCACAAAAGCATAATTCCCAAGCACCATTGAATCAAATGATGCTCGTCCCCTAGAGACCAGATCCAGCTTGTAATGGGTAATAAAGGTATACAGGGATGCCCAAGTAGCTGCTGTACAGATATCGTCTCTAGGAGTTGTAGAATGAAAAATAGCAGAAGTGACTATTGCTCTTGTAGAATGAGCCTTTAAAGGGTCTGGTAGTTGAACTTTCCTTTTGTTATAAATGAAGGTTATACAATCCTTAAGCCATTTAGCCAGAGTAACTTTAAAGTAAACCCTGGTTTTCCCAGAGTAGGAGAAAAGAAGAAATTAAAAAACTGGTCAGATTCTCTGAATTCTTCTGCAAAGGTTAAAAAAAAAAAAAAAAAAAAAAAAAAAAAATTGTCTATGAACATCTAGGAACTGTAGACAATATTCACCTCTGTTTAGAAATTTGGGAAAAAATACGGGAAGTTGAATCATCTGGTTGACATTTGTCTCAAACTATTTTTAGTAGTAAGGATGGAGTAGTTCACAAGAAATCCCTATCTTTATGAAAGATTAGGTAAGAAGGCTTGCAAGATAAGGCTTGTAGATATTCTTCTAGCAAGATAAGGCTTGTAGCTCGGATATTCTTCTAGCAGAAGTAATACTAATCAGAAAAAGTTTTCCAAGATAAATACTTCAAATTGCAATTCGCAGATGGCTCAAAAGGAGTATATATTATGGATTGCAGCACCAGGTTCAAATCCCAAGGTGTGGAATGAACCTTGCATGGAGGTCTGAGCATTAAAGTTCCTTCAGAAAAGCTTTACAAAGTTTGTTGGACATTACAGCTGTATCATTTAAACCACTATGAAACTAGGAAATTGCAGCTAGATGTATTTGTATAGTCAAGGACGACACTCCTGCATCAAAAAGTGATGCTAAGAATTTTAAGATCTTATCAACTGGACAGAATATGGGTCAATATTATTTTCTGTAGCCCATTCTGAAAATTTTTGCAACTTGCTGTTGTATAATCTTCTAGTTGAAGGTTTATGGGACGCTAGAACAATTTGTTGAATTGAGGCAGTCAGACTAGCACATCTGGCAATCACTAGAACTAGGAGTCACTCAGTGAGTTTGAGATTCTGAAGATTCAGATGAATGAGCCTCTCTGGATGGGACAGGAGGTCTGGAGCTGGGTCCAGGGTGCAAGGTTTCTGAATTAGTTGAGGCTAAAGAAAGGGGAAGCATATCTATAGAGGCCGGAAGGGAGCAATGAGAATTATCCTGTTCTTCAACCTGCTGGCTTTCTTCACAAACTGGGAAATGAGAAGCATCTGATGAAAGGCATACATAAGACCGGAGGGCCAAATGTGAAGAGTATCTCTTGGTGATTCCCCCAGCTTAGGAAATAGGGCAAAGTAGCTGCTGCACTTGTTGTTCAGGGGGGATGCACAGAGATCGCAGCAGGGCTGGCCCTATTAGCGGAATATCCTTTCACCAAAGGATTGAGACACCACTCGTGAGGCACAAGAATGCTCCTGCTCAATTTGTCCACAATCATGTAGGAGCTCCCTGGAATTTGTGTTGCAATTATAAAGTGGTCGGATGAAACTGCCCATTGCCATACCCGGAGTGCTTCTCGGTAAAGAGGATAAGAGCTGGTTCCCCCCTTGCTTGTTGCTGTACCAAACTGACATGCCATCTGTTTGGATCGCAATCGTTCCCAAGGGGAGGATTTCTTGGAATGCCTGCAACGCCAAAAGCAATAACCTCATCTCTAGAACACTGATGTGCAAATTGGCCTCTAACTTGGATCAAGTGCCTTGGACAGTCTTTCCCAGATAATGCGTCACCCCCACCCCATCTGGAATGCATCTGTGGTCACTATGGTTTGGGGTTGAGGAGGAACAAAGGATCAGCCTGACAAAATTTTGTTGGAGTGAAGCCATCAATTCAGGTCTTTCTTGTATAAATTGGTGATCAATACATTGGCTGATTCAGTAAAGACTACTGTGACGCCAAGAGCCATTGTAGTATTCGCATGTGAAGTCTCGCAAGGGGAACTAAAGTAACAGCAGCTGTATTGATCCCAGAGTTTGTAACAATTTTGCAGTCACCGTTTTTGCTGCAAATAATCTGTCTGACTTGCAATTTTATTGTTTAAGTCTCTCTGGGGGAAGCGATGCAATACTGGTGCTTGCGTTTAATACTGCACCTATAAATTCTAACTGCTGTGTTGGCTCTAGATGTGATTTTTCGTAGTTTACAGTGACCCCAGGGAGAAGGAAGTTTGGAGTGTGTAACTCCTTACCCGCAACAGTAGATGCCTGGTGGGTGTGGCAATGAGCCAGTTATCCAGGCATGGAAACAAACAGAATCCTTGCAGTCTGAAGTAAGCAGCTACCACTGCCATGCATTTGGAGAACACCCTGGGGGGGGGGGGGTTGTGGTGAGACCAAATGGAGGTTTTGAACTAATGACTGGCTCCCAGCCAGAAGTGCAAGAATCTTCTGGAGTGCTTATTCATTTTTATGTGATAATATGCATCCTGACGATCTACTGAACACATCCAATTGTCTTTTCCTAAGAACGAAGTATAGACTGAACCGTAACCATCCAGAATTTGGTTTGTTGAACTGACTTGTTCAACAGACTGAGATCCAAAATCTCCAGTCCCATGTTTTTTTGGCACTAAAAAGAATCTTGAGTAAACTCCAGATCTTATTTAGTCTGGTGGGACTGCTTGGATGACTTTTGTTAAACCTTTTTTTGAATTTCTAAGACTGCTGCATTCCTGAGACTGGGTGGAACATCTGGGATTTTTTGGTTGTCTGGGTTCTTTTGAAAAGGGAATATTGTAAAGTACAGTTGGGTACACTTACCACAAATGTAGATGTTAAGAGTGTATTCACTGTTGCAGTCATCACACTTGGGTTATTTGCCTGCAGGTGGCCTTCAGTCGGTCCGAATAACAGAGTCTTAGTATCTCTGCGTCAGATGCTGTCACTTCTTCCATGACTTCAGGTCGTCAGGGGTATAAAACAGGCAGCCGACACCATTACATCAGTTTTTCTCGTCACATATATCAGGAGCCCCCAAACAGAGAGCTGGTATATGGTGGGGAACCCACTAGTAAAAAGTAAATACCAATGCCATTAGGAATGGCCATAGAGAGGAAAGGCAGAAAGATGGAAAAAGCCAGGGGGCTGGAAAGAAGGAAACCAGGAATGCAACAGTGAATACACTAACATCTACATTTATGGTAAGTGTACAGAACTGTACTATGTTCTTCGTGTTTCACTGTTGCAGTCATCACACTTGGGTTGATTCCCAAAGCTGCAGAAAGGTGGAGGCAGTCGAGAAGTGTTAAGGCTGGCTAGTAGGCCCGGCAAGACTGCTGTAGCAAATCCAGCCCTAGACTTAGAAAAGATAGTAAGTGGTAATGCTTGGTGAAGGTGTGTACAGAACTCCACGTTGCAGCTTCCAGAATGTCCCTGGTAGGGACTCCCCTGAGAAATGCTGTAGAGGTGGAAGCAGCCCTAGTGGAATGTGGTCTGATCCTCTGTGGGATACGTCTTCCATGGTGCTTGTAGCAGAAATGGATGCAGGGGCTATCCATTTGGAAATAGTTTGTTCTGAAATGGCCTTACCCTCTGCCCCTGTAGCAAAGCTGACTAGCAACTGGTCAGATTTTCTGAAAGGCTTTGTCCTGTCAAGGTAGAACCTGAGCTGTCTGTGCACGTCCAAGGAGTGCAGGATCCTTTCCCTTTATTCTGATGATTTACGGAAGAAGGTTGGCAAATGGATAGATTGGATTACAGCCACACTGGACACCACCTTATGCATAAAGGACAGGTTAGTCCTGAGGGAAACCCTGTCAGCATGGAAAATAAGAAGTTATGTACCTACCATAACGTTCCATGTTAGTTGTCTTCTTCTCACCTTCTTTCTTGCTGGTTGGGTTCGGAGCCGATCTTCGGCTCAGACTCGGCCATTTTCTAAAGCTCGAGAGCTATTTACTGGCTCAAGGCCTCAATATATCCCACAATGCCTGGCGCTAGATCCCCAGATCTCATTTGAAAGACCTAACACCATAACAATACAAGAGGACAACTGTCCCAATAGCAAGACTTCAGCTATAGGGCTAAAGAAAGATAGAGGACATAAATCGGGTAAGACTCAGCCAGAGACAAGACTCTTAGGAGGACTCTTCTCGGTCTATCTAGGCTAGGGGGATGGAGGGTGGGATGCAAGAAAGAGGGCGAGAAGAAGACAACATGGAACGTTATGGTAGGTACATAACTTCTTAATGTTAAATTGTCTCTCTCGCCTTCATTCTTGCTGGTTGGGACAACGTCCCTAGAACCTTAGTCCTGGGTGGCTCATCGGAACAGACTCAAGCACAGTGGAACCAAAATCAGCTCTACTCCTAGAGGCCATATCCAATTTATAATGTGAAATGAAGGTATGAGGGGTGGCCCATGTGGCCGCCGCACAAATGGCTTCCATTGGTAGTCTTGCTTGAAAGGCTACCGACATAGCTAAAGCCCTAGTAGAGTGGCCCTTAGGTTTAGCAGGGAGTTCTTTATTCCTCAACTGATAAAGGTAATAATAGAGGACAACCACCTGGATAAGGTTACTTTAGACACTGGTCGACCCTGCTTACCCTTCGCATAGGACAGGAAGAGTTGGTCTGATTTCCTTATTTGCTCAGTCCTATGCAAATAGAAAAGTAATTGCCTACGGATGTCCAACTGGTGTAATTTGTGTTCAGCTTTGTTGGAATAATTTGGAAAAAAAACTGGTAGATCAATGGATTGATTCAAATTATTTTCGGAGGGGACCTTAGGAAGGCACGAAGGATTAGTCCTGAGTGAAACCCTATCCTTATGAAAAATTAGGTAAGGAGGACGAACACATAAGGCTTGAAGTTCAGAAACTCTCCTCGCTGAAGTAATGGCCACTAAAAAGAGGGTTTTCCAAGAAAGCAATTTCAAGGAACAGGAAGCTGCCGGTTCAAAGGGAGGCAGTATCAAGGAAGCTAGGATCAAATTCAAGTCCCACGGAGGCGGGGGATCTTTCACTGGAGGCCTAAGCAGAACTGTTCCTTTAAGAAAAGCTTTACAAAGCTTATGAAAAATGATGCTGGTTTCTGACAGGCCTGTATGGAAATTTGAGATTGCCGCTAATTGAACTTTAATGGTGGCAGAATATAAGCCCGCTTGAAAACGTTCTGCTAAAAAGTCTAGAATGTTATGGACAGGGGCCGTAAAAGGATCTATATTTCTAGCCTCTTCCCAGAAAGAGAAACGTTTCCACTTACTAGCATAAGTCTTCCTGGTTGTAGGTTTGTGCGAAGAAAGGATAATCTCATGCACAGAATGGGAAATACTGGGAAGCCTGGCTAAGGTTGGAAGTGGAGCAACCAAGCAGTGAGGCTGAGAGACTAAAGAGATTGATGCAGCCTGCCCGAATGATGGATCAGGAGGTCCGGAACTGGGTCCAGATTCCAAGGCTGCTCTAGAAGGTGACTATGCAGGAACAGAAACCAGATTTGTCGAGGCCAGTAGGGGGCAATGAGGATCACCTTGCAACCCAGCACGGTAGCTTTCTGAATTAGTTTGGGAATTAGAGGAAAGGGTGGGAATGCATACAGAAGTCCCTGGGGCCAATCGTGAACTGGGGGAGTGTCCGGGAAGAGAGTGAAGAAACTGTCGCACTTGCTGTTGAGAGGAGTTGCGAAAAGGTCGCAGCAAGGCTGACCCCATTTGTGGAAGATCTTGTCCGCTACTGTCTGATTGAGAGACCATTCATGAGGCATGAGAACAGCTCTGCTTAGCTTGTAAGCTATGATGTTGGACTTCCCAGGGATGTGTGTTGCTGTCAGAAACCGTTGAGAGGAGATCGCCCACTGCCATAGTCCGAGTGCTTCTCGACATAAGGGATAGGACTTGGTTCCGCCCGGCTTGTTGATGTACCACATTACAGACATATTGTCTGTGTGAATTGCAATGGTCCCAGTGGGTAGAGAGTTCTGAAGAGCTTGCAACACTAAAAGCACCGCCTTCATCTCCAAGACATTTATGTGCAAGTGGTACTCATGGGGTTGCCAGGTGCCCTGGACAGTCCTGCCCTGAAAATGCCCCCCCACCCAATCAGGGAGGCATCCGTGGTCACCGTGGCAACTGGAGGAGGAAGGACAAATGGTCTGCCCTGGGGTACTGATGGGGAGACTATCCACCAAGCCAAGTGGTCTTTGCATGACTGCGTGATTATCTTGAGACATAGGAAGTTGTTGAAAGGACCATTGGGTGAAAAGCATCCACTGGAGAATTCTCATGTGAAAACGAGCCAGGGGAACTAATATTATCGCTGCTGCCATGAGACCCAAGGTTTTTAGGATGAATCTGGCCTGAATCTTTCTGCATCCTAATAATACCTGTACGTGTCTGTGAATGTCTGCCACTCTGTCTATTGGAAGTCTTGCAGACAGATCTTTCATATTTAATCTTGTGCCAATAAAGGTTAAAGACTGACAAGGCGACAATGCAGACTTTTTGAAATTTATTGAGATACCTAGGTTGGAGCATGTTTGGATGGTACAGTCCCTGGCTCTCAGCAATTGATGTCTGGTGGTAGCAGTAAGGAGCCAGTCGTCTAGATATGGAGAATCCTTGCAGTCTCAGGTGAGCGGTAACCACTGCCATGCATTTGGTGAACACCCTGGGGGCTGTGGCGAGACCAAAGGGCAGGGGATCTGAACTGGTAATGACTGGCTCCCAGCCGGAAGCGGAGAAACCTTCTGGAATGCCTGTCCATTTTGATATGGTAGTACGTATCCTGAAGATCTATGGAGCACATCCAATTGTCCTGACCCAAAAAGGGTAGAATGGACTGAAGCGTGACCATCCGGAACTTCGTTCTTTGAACAGATTGTTTAGCCTGCTGAGATCCAAAATGGGTCTCCAGTCCCCTGTCTTTTTTGGTACTAAAAAGAACTTTGAGTAAATTCCAGATCCTTGATGGTCTGCTGGGACTTGTTGTATGGCCCGCTTTTTTAGCAGTTTCGAAATTTCTTGTACTGCAAAAGTTCCCTTAGACCAGGTGGGACATCTGGGATGGGATTGTTTGATGTTAAGGGGGTGTGGACAAAAGGGATTTTGTAATCTCCAGATATGATAAACCGTACCCATCTGTCTCGTGTAATGAGACGCCAGGCTTCTGGGTACAGAGACAACCTTCCCCCGACTGCCTCCGAAGGCAGATAGCCAGGCAGCCCCTCAGGGGTGCTGGAAGGGCTTGTTAGAGAAAGATTCTCTGCTGCCCTGATTCTGCGGACCCCCTCTGCCCCGCGGGTGGCGTCTAATGTTCCCTCCTCTGCCTCTGGAGGGAAACTCACCACGTGTGTCAAGCACGGCTCCGTGGGGTTTCCGGAACCACATCTTTCCACTCTTCTGACCTTTAGAGTATGGTCTAGAGGGAGTGGAAAAATGGACTCCCATGGCAGAGAGAGTCTTGCCTTCCTGCTCACACCTGGTAAGAGCATCTTTCACCTGAGGTCCAAACAGAGCCGAACCATCAAAAGGGGTACTGGTGAAAGACTCCTTGAAGGGATCAGCAAAGTTACATAATCACATACAGGCATGTCTTCTCAAAGCTATGCCTGCGGCCCTACTCGCCCCATCAGCCGCATACGAAATGAGCCGCATGGAGGAGTTGACGATAGAATTAAGAGAGTCGCCAGCTGGGAGTTAATATTGTCTTGAGCCCCCGCAGCTGATGGATCTTGAAGGGTATCACTTAGCTCCTTGAGGAGATCCCTCTGGAGTCAGGTAAAGTGGCACAAGTAATTCACCGACCGCATGGAGAAGGTCGCTGAAGAAAACATCCGCTTCCCGTATCTGTCCATCGTCCTAGACTCTATTAGGGAGATGGACAGGTACAGAAGTGTCAGCCAACTCCTTTTTCGTGGCCACTGCTACCACCATGGCATCAACGGGGACACCCTTTGTCAAAAACTGTTTATCTCGAGGGGCCGTAATAAATTTAGTGGGCCTGCGGGGGGTTGGTTCCAGTGTGTCCGGGGCTGACCACACCTTTCGAGCCACTACTTCCATCAATGGATCGAAAAGCAGACACACCCAGGAGGTGGAGGGGTGAGAACCAAACGCGTCCAGGAATACAGACTCATCCTCAGAAGGGTTAAGGGCAGTCCAGTTCCCCCTGAGAAAGAGACATCTTCAGAGGGGGATCTTGGGGACCCTTCCGAATCCTCCGAGTCGGTATCTGACGTGACAGACTCGGGGGAGTCAACATGTTTCCTCTTAAATTTCCTCTTACGAGGGGGCTCCTCTGAAATCTCAGGGAGGCCTCGGAAGAGGAAGGTACACCCAGTGGGGTGACCTGGAGCGTTTGATCCCCTCGCTTGGGGCCTGGAGGAGGGGCAGAGACCGAAGCAGGCACCCTGGGGGGAGGAGCTGAAGGGGCTGATCGAGGTGCTGACTCAGAAGTCAGCACGCTCATGATCTCGAAGGCGTCCCTGTCTGGCAGAGAAGAGGGGCCCCACTCTGAAGAGACAGGAATCCTCCCTGGCACCGAAAGGGACCGCTCCGAGGCCGATGTAGGAGCAGAGCTTACCTGCGCAGAGGCTCCGAGAGGGAGAACGGGGTCAGACAAGGGTCCGATGCCACTCACCCTCTCGGAGCCGACGAGGGAGTCTCTGCACCCAGATCCCTCCAAGGACGGAACCATTGAAGAAATCGGAGCCGAAAGGGGAAGCATCAGAGCAGACGTTTCCAAGATCCGAGCCCAAACTCCAGCTCCGAACTGGCAGGAGTCGTCGGAGGAGGAACTACTTCAGAAAAGTACAGTTTTGTACCTACCATAAATGTAGATGTCCGATAGGAATGCATCTGCAGTCCTTACAAATGGGTTGTCCTGTCGTCAGGCAGCCCTTCGGTCGGCCAGATTCCAAAGTCTGGGTCTGGCCTCTGCTGGTGTCGCACTTCACCCGACGTCATAGCTGCAGTTATTCGGGTATAAAGGCATCAGCCGACACCATTTTCCTCAGTGTTTCTTGCCCCAGATGCCAGGTGCCCTCTAGGAAGGCTAAATTTGGATAAATGCCAATGATTCCAAATAGTAGAGAGCAAACACAAAAAATAAGCATGTATGTACATATATACAAACAAATACACCATAATAGATTCCCCCAGCTAGCTATAAGATGGGCAAATACCCTAGGAGTACCACAGAGGGAAAGGCGGGTGGGTAATCCTGACTGCAGATGCATTCCTATCGGACATCTACATTTATGGTAGGTACAAAACTGTACTATGTCCTTCAAGGATGCATCTGCAGTCCTTACAAATGGGTAGAATACCATAGCCAAACTGGGGGAGGAGGTAAAAAGAAGTTATGGTGTAGTTAAGATCCCTTGCAAAACAGCAGTGGCAAAACCTGCTCGGGATCTAGAGTATAAAGGTAAATTATAATGCTTGGCAAATGTATGCACGGAGCTCCAAGTAGCAGCCTCTAAAATGTCCTTGGTAGCCACTCCTCGTAGGAAAGCTGTGGTAGTGGCTGTAGCCCTTGTAGAGTGAGGCCTGATGTTTTCTGGAGTTTTCTTTCCATGGTAGGAGTAACAAAATCTGATGCAATTTCCTATCCACTTGGAGATTGTCTGTTTTGAAATTGCTTTTCCTTCCATTCCTGTTGCATATGCTACCAGTAGCTGGTCAGTTTTTCTTTTGCCCTTGGTCCTGTCCAGGTAGTAGCGTAATTGTCTATGTACATCCAAGGTATGCAACAGTCTTTCTCCCCTGTTCTGTGGGTTGGGGAAGAATGTAGGTAGGTGGATAGCCTGATTTAAAGATACTCTGGAGACCACCTTAGGCATAAAAGTAGGATTTGTTCTCATGGACACTCTATCTTGATGGAAGATCAGGAAGGGTTGTACTGCCATTAATGCCTGTAGCTCAGATACCCTTCTTGCTGAAGTGATTGCCAGTAGGAAAGCAGTTTTCCATGATAAGTATTGTAATTCTGCTGTTGCTGCTGGTTCGAAAGGAGGAAGTGTCAATTTTTCTAGCACAGAGTTCAAGTCCCATGCTGGTAATGGTGGTTTCCTAGGAGGTTTTACATTTTTAATTCCTCTCAGAAACTGCCTGAGCAGAGGATGTGAGAAGACTGGAGGATCCAAGTCGTATTCTGCTGAAATAGCTGATGCATGAATCTTAATGGAAGAATAGGACAGGCCTTTGTGGAAGAGCTCTGCCAAGTATTCCAGGATGTTGGCTATGTTTACCAGTGACACATCTTCTCCTTTTGCACTACTCCAAATGAGATATCTTTTCCATTTTGCTGAATAATTTTTTCTTGTTGAGGGTCTGCGAGCCTCCAGGATAATGTCTTTAACCCTTTGGGATAAATTTGGGTTAATTGGCCTTATGTAATGTTCCAGGCAGTCAGCTGCAGCGTTTTCAGGTTTGGATGCAGGATGTTGTAGTTGTTCTGTGTTAACAGCAAGGGAACCAGGGGTAGGGGCCATATTTGTTCCCGAGACATGCTCCTCAGTAATGGGTACCAATGTTGTCTTGGCCAGTCTGGAGCTATCAGAATGATCCTTGGACGGTCCTCTTTGATCTTCAATAGCACCTTGTGCATCAAAGGAAGTGGTGGGAATGCATATGCCGTCAGGTTTTTCCAGCTGAAAGATAGGGAGTCCACCTTCCAAGCAAGTGGGTGGTACGTCCTTGTGCAGAATTTCTGTAGCTGGTGATTGCGTGGGGATGCAAATAAGTCTATTTCTGGGAGTCCCCATTTTCTTGTAATGGTTTTGAAGATGTCCGGATGCAGCATCCATTCGTGGGCATCCGTGGTAGTCCTGCTTAATATGTCTGCTAGAATGTTTTCTTTTCCGGGTACAAAAATTGCTTGTAACTGAATGTTGTAGCTCAGGGCCACATTCCAGAGGTCCAGTGCCATCCGGCATAGAGGGTACGAATGTGTGCCTCCCTGTTTGTTGATGTACCACATAACTGTGGTGTTGTCTGTCCTTATCAATTGACCTTGTCGAAGAAATGGTCTGAATGTCTGAATTGCCAGTTTTACTGCCAGCATTTCCTTTAGATTTATGTGTAGGTGCAGCTGGTCTGGAGTCCATAAACCTTGTATGCACTTGTCCAGCATGTGGGCCCCCCAACCGAGGTCTGAGGCGTCCGTCGTGATGGTTTGGCTTGGTTGAGTGCTGTGGAAGGGCAATCCTGTGTTTGATTGACAGGCCTGAGCCCACCATAGGAATTCTTGCTTCAAGCATGGAATTATTGGGATTTGAGTTTCTAGGCTGTGCTTCTGTTGAGACCATAAATTCCTTAGGTACCACTGTAACTTTCTCATATGCAGTCTGGCATGTGGAACCAATATTATGCAGGATGCCATGAAGCCCAAGGCTTGCAGGACTTTTCTTGCTGTTAAATGGTCCTGCTTTGTTAATGTCAAGAAGTAGAGAGGTAGTTGCTCCTGTTTTTCTACTGTTAGGAATGCCATTTGTTTTGATGTGTCCAGCTCTGCACCCAAGAAGGTTATCCTTTGGGATGGTATCAGCCTTGACTTTTTTATATTGACTGTATATCCCAGGGCTTGTAGTAGGTAAATGACCCTTTTCAAGTCTTCTGCTAGCTTGTTTTTGTTGTCCGCTTGTATCAGGCAGTCGTCCAGGTAAGGGTAGATTTGGATTCCCTGAAGCCTGCAATGAGCAATTACTGATGCCAGGCATTTCGTGAACACTCTGGGCGCAGAAGATAAGCCAAAGGGCAATGCTGAGAATTGATAATGCTCTGATCCTGCAAGAAATCTGAGGTATCTTCTGCAATTTGGTCGTATGGGGACGTGCAGGTATGCCTCCTTGAGATCTAGAGTTACCAGCCAAGACTCCTTGCCCAGCATGGGAAGAAGCTGCTGTAGAGTCAGCATTTTGAATTTTGGAACAATGAGGAATGTGTTTAAAGCGGACAGGTCGAGAATAGGTCTCCATTTGCTCTCTTTTCTTGGTACCAGGAAGAGTCTGGAGTAAAATCCCTTTCCTTGCTCCATAGATGGTACCTTTTCCACAGCTCTCATCCTTAATAATTGAGATACTTGTTTTAGAGCTTCTGCCTTTTGATTTGGAGGTAGGTTTGGCATTCCACTCTTCCCTGGTAGAGTATGGAAGTGAAACCTGTAACCTTGGTCTATTGTCTGTAAAATCCACTTGTCTCTTGTGATGTAATGCCAGTTTGTTGAAAATAAGGCTAGCTTCCCGCCTAAGGGTGCTTCTAGTTGTTCCCTGGTAGGCGGTGCCAGAGCCAAGTCACTGTGATTGTCCTGTAGTTGCAGTGGTGGCTGTGTCTGTGGCTGTACCTCGCTGGTTGTTACCCTGCCACTGGCGTCCCCTGTAGGCACCCCTGGATTGGCTTCTGCCTCTTGAACGCCTATTCCTGCCTCTCTGAGTTCTGGAGGAGTCTGGAAAGGACCAATTCTTGGAGGGCCAATTCCTGCTAAACCTTGGAGGTTGGACCTGTAAGAAATCTTTCACTGTTTGGACAGATTTTGCCTTCTCTTCCATCTTCTTTAGCACCTGTTGTGCAGGAGAGCCAAACAAATTGATCTTATCCATGGGAGCATCTAATAGTTTTGATTTGACATGGTCTGGTAAGGCCTGCTCTTTTAACCATGCATGCCTTCTGATAACTGTGCCAGTCATGGCTGATCTAAAGGAAGCCTCCAGTGCATCATAGCCGCATTTTAAAGAATGGTTACTGACTTGCTGAATGTTATGTACCATTTCCTGAACAGATTTTTTGTCTAACAAATTCTTGATACTGGATCATGTGAAATTGACAGTTCAAGGCCCTAGCTGAAAGAGTAGCAGAAGTGTAAACTTTTTTACCCCATCTCTCTAAGGATCTGGATTCCCTTTCAGAGGGGAGGGTTTTTTTGGCAGAGGTAGCTGCTACAGCCTTAGGTCCTTGGGAGATAGTCTTGGGATCTGCAAAAGGAGCCTTATACAAGAGGTAATGCGTGTCCGGGACCCTGTAGTACCTATCGGGCTTAGCAGGGGCCGGAGGTAGAGAATCAGGAGCAGTACAAGCATCATTAAATGCATCATCTACAACAGAAAGAACTGGAGGTATGGCTAAAGGCCTATGTTGTGGTAAATGCAGAAAGGTTCTAAGCCTTTTTCTGGAATCTGAAAAATCCTGGCCCTGCCACTGGAATTGTTCCCTCATAGCATGCAAGGTTTCCCCAAAGGAAAATTCCTCAGGCGGAGAGGCAGAAGGGATGGACTCTTCAGCATCAGAGTCTTCATAAGGGGAGAAAGGAGCCTCTGGAGGGTCTGTATCATTTGAATCATCAGAAGAATCATCTGTAGAAACTGGCTCAGGGGGCTCTGCTCTAGGCCTCTTCTCTGGAGGTGGGTGAGAGGCCCTGTCTGGTTGAGGTTGGGATCCCGGATTAAAGAAATGAGATCCTCTGCTAAACTAAGCATTTGTGAACTAGAGCTAGGCCTGTGAGAGGGGGTCTTAGCAGGCACAGATTTAGTAGTTTTAGCTGCTTTAGCCCTGGCAAAGGCCTTAATGGACATGGCTGCAGGTGGCCTAGCAGCTCCACGTGCAGGGGTTGAAATATCCAAGGGAATAGTGTCAGATAATTCCTGAGAAACTGCAACAGCAGGTGGGATTTCAGAAGCCGATTCCACCAGGTTGGAAGAGGCCTCGGTAGAAAGTAAGTTTTCGGCTGAAGGAAGAACCGCTTGCTCGGTTTCAGCCGAAACAGAGACACTCGCGGTTGGCTTAACCGCGGTTTCGGCCGAAACCGCGGACCATGAAAGTGTTGGTCCTTTCTGCGCTTTTAGATATTTGCGTAGTCGGAGGATCCGACGGCATAATATAAGCAAAATCTGAGCCGAAAAACTCCTCAGCAAATTCCGACCGACGTCTAAGCGTCCGCCGGTTAAAAGAAGCACAGGCTAGACAAGCTGCTACGTCGTGGTCTGGGCCTAAACAAGGTAAGCAGTAAGAGTGGAAATCTTTATGAGGTATTTGTTTTCCACAAGTTAAACAGTTATTCACTTTTTCTGACATCGGCTGAGGCAAGAAAGAGTCCCCAACGGGGTACTTAGCTTTTTAGAAGTCTTCGGTAGTAGTATTCGGTAGTAATCTCTGGTTCTGACCGACCGGCACTTGCGAACAGCTTCTGCTTCGGGCGCCACGCGGCAAGAAAGACTGAGGAAAATGGCGTCGGCTGATGCCTTTATACCCGAATAACTGCAGCTATGACGTCGGGTGATGTGCGACACCAGCAGAGGCCAGACCCAGACTTTGGAATCCGGCCGACCGAAGGGCTGCCTGACGACAGGACAACCCATTTGTAAGGACTGCAGATGCATCCTTGAAGGACATCAGGAACAGCCACAACCTGAGGAGGAGGGCTAGTTAACATTTAGCCAGGGCCTCGATTTGAGGAGTCTACTAACCACTCTCTCCAAGTCATGATCGGATAGCCTCGAGGACTGAGAAGAGTGGGACCGATGGCTCCGTTAAGATTGTAGTAAGGGTGACCCCGGAGCCGAGCGAATAGACTCTAGGGATGGCGACCTAGATCGCTTACGGCTCCCTAACGGTTCCGACACCAAGGTCGGAGCAGAGTGAGATTTAGATACTTTGGTTCCGGCCCGAACCGAAATAGAAGCAGACGCTCCACCTGGCGACGGCTCCGTACTGGGAGCAGACGGCTTGGTGGGCTTAGGGGTTTTCGCTTGCTGAGACTTTGCCGGAGACCCCTCGGGTTTAAGTAACCCCCTGAGAATCAACTTGTTCCTATGCTCCTGCAGGACTCTCGGACTAAAGGCATGACATACCAAGCAAGAGTCCTGCAGGTGTAGGGTGCCCAAACAATAAACACAAGTGTGATCATCTGTCAGAGACATTTTCTGACAGCACGAGTCACACTTCTTGAACCCTGATACCTTGGTATCCTTTGACATGATAAAGACAAAGGGATACCAACTGAATAATATTAGACTAGTGTAAAAAAACACACACGCTCACACACACACACTAGTCCCACATCTTCACACAAAAATTTAAAGAGTAACAATATTAGTAAAAATAAAAGTAAAATTATGTTTAAACTACAAAGGCTAAACACTACTTCCTACTGGTAAAAGGTTTATAAAAGGGAGGGGATAGCCTCTATTTTAAACAACCTACTTTATAGAGATACGGGGGAGGGGAGAAACTCTCTAATTAAAACAAGTTTCCTAAAAGGCAGAAAAACACAGGTACTACATCTAATCTAACAGTACTACACTACTAAGAACAACAAAAAAAAAAGCTTGAAATATGTACTAAAACTCAACAACTAATGACAAAAAGATGAATACGACTTAAGCCAGTAAAGCACAACCTCGTAGCTGAAGCGGCAAACGAAATCTGGGGATCTAGCGCCAGGCATTGTGGGATACAGGGAGGCCTCGAGCCAGTAAATAGCTCTCGAGCTTTAGAAAATGGCCGAGTCGGAGCCGAAGATTGGCTCTGAACCCAACCAGCAAGAATGAAGGCGAGAGAGACAACTTAAAATTGAAAGGTTCCACAGCCATCAGTGCCTGTAACTCAGACACACTTCTTGCTGAAGTTATGGCTAAAAGCAAGACTTTTTCAAGAAAGGAATTTTAACTCTGAGGCAGCAGGTTCAAAAGGGGGAAGCGTGAGCTTTTCCAGTACAAAGTTCAGGTCCCAGGCAGGGGTGGGTGCTCTTCTACAGGGCCTTAAGCTGTTGGCTCCTCTCAGGAACTGTTTGATGAGAGGGTGAGAAAAGAGAGGTGACTCAGTATTATAATCAGCTGAGATGGCAGGGCATGAATCTTAATGGAGGAGAAGGATAGGCCTCTGTAGAGTAGTTCTGCTAGGTAATCCAGGATTACAGGTAAGGAGGGCACTGCTGTGTCCTTCCATTGAGACCGATTCCAAGAATATAATTTTCCACTTTCCAGCATAGGATTTCCTAGTACTAGGCCTTCTGGCTTCAATAATGACATCCAGCATCTGTTTGCTGAGGGTTGCTGGTGGGGTATTCAAGGGATAAGCCAGGCTGCAAGGTTTAGGGTCTGCAATTGTGGATTCAAAATCTGTCCCTCCTGCTGAGGCAGCAGGGTAGGAGTCTGGTGAAGATGCCAGGGTGGCACGGTTGTCAGGCTGCGTAAGAGTGGGTACCAGTGCTGGTGTGGCCAGTCTGGGGCAATAAGGATTGCCCTTGGCCTGTCCTGTTTTTTCTTGAGTAGTACTCTTGAGAGAAGGGGCAGAGGGGGAAGCCATAAATTGAGAGATTTTCCCACTGAAAGGAAAGGGCATCTACCTTCCAAGGCCCTGCTGTGAGGGTTCCTGGTGCAGTACTTGCTCAACTGGTGGTTCTCGGGGGAGGCAAAGAGGTCCACCTCCGGTCTCCCCCACCTCTGGATAAGAAGGTTGAAGGTGGTGGGCTCCAATTCCCACTCGTGTGGGTCTAAGATTTCTGCTTAAATTGTCTGCCAGTGAATTTTGTTTGCCTGGCAGGAATTGAGCTTGTACATGCACTTGGTTGCTCAAGGCTGCATTCCACAGGGCCATGGCTAACCTGCAGAGTGGGTAAGAATGGGTTCCCCCCTGCTTGTTTATGTACCACAAAACTGTGGTGTCTATTTTTATAAGCATTTGTCCTGGAAGGATTAGGTATTTGAAGGCTTTCAGAGCATTCTGTACAGCTAGCATCTCTTTTTGATTGATGTGCAGGAGAATCTGGCCTGGGCTCCAGTATCCCTGAATGCATGTGCCTGCCATGCGAGCCCCCCATGCATAGTCTGATGCGTCTTATCAGGGTTTGGGCGGCGAGGGGTTAAGTGAAGAGCAGTCCCTTGTTGTTGCATGCTTCTGCCCACCAAAGGAACTCTGCCCTTACACAAGGTATGATAGGAATGACTTGTTTCCAGGTCTTGATAATGTTGGCACCAAAAACTTAAGTACCACTGAAGTTTCCTCAAATGCAATCTTGCATATGGAATTAGCAGAATACATGAGGCCATGAACCCTAGGGCTTGGAGTATTTTCCTTGCAGAGTGCTGGGTTCTGGTGGCCATTTGTTTGAAGTAGTTTTGTCAGACTTGTTTTACTGAAGTGAGAAATGCCATCTGAAGTTGTGTCCAAGCTTGCTCCCAGGAATACAATCTGTTGACTAGGTACCAGTTGTGATTTATTTTCGTTGATGGTGTACCCCAAAGAAGTGAGAAGGCTTTTTACAAATGCCAGGTGCTTTAGTAGCAATTCCTGACTGTCCGCCTGAATCAGGCAGTCATCCAAGTATGGGAAAATTTGGATATTTCTCTGCCTGCAGTATGCAATGGCTGGATCCAGGCAGTGTGTGAATACTCTGGGTGCAGTAGATTAGCCAAAGGGAAGTGCAGAGATCTGATAGTGCACAGAGCCTGCCCTGAAACATAGATATTTCCTGCAGGACTCCATTATGGGGATGTGCGATAAGCTTCTTTTAAGTCTACAGTGACGAACCAGGCATCCTTCGCTAGCGTAAGGAGAAGCTGTTGCAGGGTAAGCATCTTGAATTTTGGGATCACCAGAAATGTGTTGAGAATTGAAAGATCCAGGATTGTCCACCAAGAGCCCTCTTTTCTGGGCACCAGGAAAAGTCTAGAGTATAAAACCCTGACCCCTTTGTTCTACTGGAACAAGTTGAATAGCTCTGATATTGAGCAGGGAAAGTACTTGCTTTTGAGCCACTGCCCACTGGCTTGGAGGAAGGTCTGGGAAACCCTCTTGGGGTTGGCAGTGAATGGAAGCAGAATTTGTACCCCTGGGATACAATGTTTAGGACCCATTAGTCCTGAGTAATGGACATCCTGTTTTTTGGGGTTGGCAGTGAATGGAAGCATAATTTGTACCCCAGGATACAATGTTAAGGACCCATCAGTCCTGAGTAATGGACATCCAGTTTTCTTGTATGATGGGCAAGTTTTCCTCCTAGGGGTACAAGTAATTAGGCAGGGCTGGGAAGGATAATTGAGAAGTCATTCTGAATTTTCCATAAGGGGGCAGCTTACCACTTCCTGTTTTTGGGGTGGGGGCACTCCATTGTTTAGATCTCTGCATATCCTGTGACTGTAGTCTGCATGGCCTGTTTCCCCTGGGTCTGGGAAGACCTGGAAGGGGGCTGGAAAGGACCAGTTTTTAGAAGGCCAGTGCCTACTGAATCTAGGTGGTTGCACTTGTAAGAATTCTTTGACAGTTTGCATAGATTTAGCTTCTTCCATCTTTTTAAGAACTTCTGCTTTGGTGCTGAACAAACTGTCCTTATTTAAAGGAGCATCTAAGTAATTTGGATGTGACATGGTCTGGCAAGGTTTGCTCCTTCAGCCAAGCATGCCTTCTCAGTTCAGACCCAGTGACTGCAGCCCTGCACGATGCTTCTAGGGCATCAAAGCCACAATGCAAAGTATGTTTACTAACTTGGTTTGCAGAATGCATTAGCTCTTTAAATCTTTATTTTCTGCACCATCTGGAAATACCACTTTTTTTTAATTAGTTCCATAATATGCTACTGGTACTTCAACACATGAAACCGTCAATTCAATGCCCTGATGGCAAGAGTTGCAGAGGTATATACCTTCTTACCCCATCTGTCTAAAGCTCTGGAATCCCTGTCCAAAGGGGTAGGATATTTGGCTGTACTAGCCTTAATAACCATTAGGTCCCTCGGAAATGGTCTCTGGATCCGCAGTAGGATTCTTGGAGAAATTTGTGGGAATCAGGTACTCTGTAGTACCGGTCAGGTTTCCTAGGGGCCGGGGGTAATGTATCTTGGAGTAAGACTGGATTCCATAAAAACAATCTACAACATCCAGGACAGGGGGTGTAGCTAGAGGCCTGTGCTGAGGCAACTCTAAAAATTCAGTCTCTTTTTGGACTGAGGATAGTCTTGGCTTTCCTAGTGGAAATGCTCTCAAAGTATGCAAGGTTTCACCAAAAGAAAAATCTTCTGGAAGAGAGGTGGAGGGAATGGATTCCCCTGCATCTGAATCCTCATAGGCCGATAAGGGCATGTGCTGATAATCAGAAGGGTCAGAGTCATTGGACTCCTGGTCTGCAGAATCAGAAGGAAACTCAATTATTTGCCTCTTAGCAGGGGAAGGCTGGCTTCCCCTAATTAGGGTAATAATGTCTTCAGCCATTCTAAGCATTTGTTTTTGTGGCATGGGAGCTTGAGCAAGCGTTTGATCGTGGTTTTCTAGGTGTACTGCATACTCTAGGCCTAAGAAACTCTGTCGTTTTGGCTAAAAATGAAGTAGTTTGATTCAAACATTGGTAGGACGGAATACGCCCTCAGAAGCCGGTGCCTGCACTGTGGCTCTGGACCCATCCAAAGTAGAGATATCCGCAGGTTCCATAGTCGAAGAAGCATCTTGCGGTATACCGGACTCCGAATGTGTCTCAGCAGAGGCCTGCAGATTTACAGTAACGGGCATCAGGGGCTGCAAAGGCACCTCACGAGTACCGGCAGACTGGCGACTAGCTTAACGGAAGCATCGTCTGCAGTTTTGGAACTATGCGGTCTGTCTTCGTCTTTATGTTTTTTCTGAAGATCTGTAGTCTGATGGCTTATCAAAGCCATTTTGGAATACAGAGAACGAGAGCAAAAGAATTTAGCGACAAAGATAGCTAGACGATGAATGGCAAGGGTGTTAAACAAGGCACAAAACAGACAGCGAGGGACGTCATGGTCTGGGCCTAAACTTTTCTAACATCGGTTAGAGCAAGAAAAAAGGATCCCCAACGGGGTACTTATCTTTAGAAGACTTCAGGATTATAACTCGAAAACAAAATTCCGGGTAGCTGCCGACTGGCACTTGCAAACTGCTTTGGGCTCCTCCACGGCAAGAAAGACTGATGTAATGGTGTCAGCTGCCTGTTATATACCCCCGACGACCTGAGGTCATGGAAGAAGCAACAGCATCTGACGCAGAAATACTGAAACGCTGGTATTCAGGCCGACTGAGGGCTACCTGCAGGAAGATAACCCAAGTGTGATGACTGCAATAGTGAAACAAGAACATCCTCTGCACCCAATTGTCTGTTATATTTAGCCAGGCAGAAAGGTGCAGGGATAATTGTCCCCCGATCACTTCGAGGACAGCAATCAGACTTCAATCAGGAGTTCTGATAGGAGTTACCAGGGAATGAAACCCTGGAACCCTGATTTTGCTGGCCACCTCTGTCTTGTCTATGGTGTCTTCCATTATATCCCCCCCCCCCTCCAGGGCAGAGGGGGAGGTCATTGCCACGTCAGTCCTGTTCTGCTACTAAAAGCAGCAAACGAGATCTGAGGTAATCCTGAGAAAAGCACTACGGGTAAAGCTGAAGTAGAGAGTTTTTGGAAGGCACGAGCTGAAATAACGGCTAAGTCTGTTCAGAGATACGGAACTGAGCTCACAGTTAAGGATCAAGTGAAGATTGACAACATCAGGTCTGGAGGTACATCAGCGGGTTTAGGAAATTTTCAGCTGAAGGAGCTCATAGTATCTCTTGTGCACATCAGACACAATAGAGCAATCAAATTTGAAATACTCCATCATCCTTACAATGGTATCCCCAAAAGAGATCTCTTCAACAGGACAGTCTGGACTGGTGGATTCCTCCCTCAAAGCTGCAGTCTAAACAAGAAGGAATCTGTGTGGAGTAGGCCAAGGAGTCCTCATCAGAATCTACCTCTTCGTCTGAGGAATCCTGACCTCTAACCCTTTTGGAAGGGGAAGACTACCAAGGAGGAAAGCTGGAACAGAGACCCCTTGAAGTGGTTTCAGAGCCATAAGGGCCTTAAATAGGCCACGAGTAAAATTCTGCCAATCACTCGGAGGGTCTTTGGGAGAAGGAGATAAATGCTTTGTTTTCTGTTTCTTTAAATGGATGTCTGCCTTATGAAAGGTAGAAGGTCCAAACATCGGCTTGCACTCCAAAATCGTAGTCTGCACTTTCTCCCTCACCAAGATCTGCAGAATATCCCTAGGCCCTGGTTCCCCCTGAACATCTGTGAGAGAGACTTGCAAGGCCTCAGGGGATGTGCGAGCAGCCAAATCCATACCAGTCTCTGAACTGGACACAGCAGAGGAATCAAGATGTTGCATCAGTGCGAACCTCCGGGCCTTCAACAGCCTCGAGAGCGACGCCTGATAAGGGAGGTGCAGCCAAAGAATGAAGCCTAGCAGTCTTGGCCTTCCTCTTCTTTGGCAGCTGTACTTCGGGCCTAGAAGCCCCTTCCATCGAGCCCTGAGCTAAGCATTTAAGTCGCAGATTCTCTAAATAAAATTTTGAAAGGGGAAAGGTGACTTCTGAACGTTTTAGGAACAAAGGCGTGACAAATACTGCAAGATGTATGGGCGCGAGTGGCCTCCAAGCAAAACAAACACTGTTCATGGCAATCCTTACAGGGAATTTGTCTCTCACAATTGCATTTTCCCCTACTGGATGATTAACCACAAATAAAGCAACCAAAAACAAGGAAAATACTCTAATGGGGCACTAATCTAAGCCAAGGTACACCAGCCCAACATAACCTGGGTGATCAGACTGATGATCCAATGATGGCGTTCAGACTGGCAGCAAAGAAGTTCTGAGGAAGGTACATCTGGGCATCCCTTTTATGCTCTATGCTACATGAGGAGCATATTAGTGACGTACAGCATATCCTACGGCATCCTGAAGGCTTTGGTATACTGGCCTGACGTCAGGTCGCCTTGCCGGCTATATAGCATCTGTTAAGAATACTGCAGCAGTGAATGGAAAGACATCCTTGTATGGTATGGACACCAAAGCACACAGACTGTAGCAATGTTAGCCATAGTGGCTGAAAATCTGTTGCTCTAGCCTGGACTAACAGACTTCTCAAAAAACACCTGAATGGATCTGCTCAGCCTGTCCCATCAAGCAACTGCACTTCCCATGGATGTGCAGTATTACTAGAAGGCACTAAAGTAATCGCCCACTACCAAACTCTCACAGCTCTCATGCGTAATGGGTAAGGTCTGGTCCCTCCCTGCTTGTTGATTAACCAAACTGTCTATTTGGATGGAAATCATCCTTGGAGGAAGGGAGTTCTGGCAATGCCAGGATGAATGCCAGCATCAACAAGGAATTGATGTGAAGGTTGGCCTCTTCTGGATTCCATAATCCTTGGACCATTCTTCCCCCACCTGAAATGCCTCACACAGGACAAAGAGTTTTTGTGTTTATTACTGCCACCAGTGGTGGAAAACAAAGGTCGCCTACAAAGAATGCAGGGGAAATGCAAAGATTGGTTATGATGATTACATTATCTGAAAGAGGCTAAAAAAACAGAAACAAGCAAGTCCTTATAAGCCACTGCAGAATCCTCATGTGGAAGCAAATGAACTGCACCCTTAGAACAGATGAAGTTACCAGTCCCAGAACTCAGAATTATGGTAAACAGATAGTGATTAGAGTGGAAGACAGTTTGAACAACATCTCATAATGCCTGAACTGTCTGGAGTAGGGGATAATATGGATGCAGAGTCTAGCCAACATTTAATGGCATTGAGTCAGTTGAGGAGTTGGCATCTGGTGATTTATTGTTATGACAAAGGACAGATGACATGGAGTAGCTAAGAGACAGTCTAAATAGGGGAAATAACCGGACCCCTTCTAGCTGAAGGTGTGTCAGTACAAAAGTCATGCACTTGGTGAACATTGGGAGGGGGGATGGCAGGTGCCTGAACTGGAATTAACTGCCTCCCAGGTGGAAGCAAAGGAAAGTACAGTTTTGTACCTACCATAAATGTAGATGTCCGATAGATATGCAACTGCAGTCCTGACATATGGGTTGTCCTGCCTCAGGCAGCCCCTCGGTCGGCCAGATTTCAAAGTCTGGGTCCGGCGTCAT